>NW_007252100.1:517239-522561 GCF_000164805.1 Carlito syrichta
AGCCTGTAATCCCAGCACATTGGGAGGCAAAGGCGAGAGGACTGCCTGAGCCCAGGGGTTCAAGACCAGCCTGGGCAACACAGCGAGTCCTGGTCTTTGCAGTAAATCAAAAAATTAGCTGGGTATGGTGGTATATGCCTGTAGACCCAGCTCCTTGGAAGGCTGAGGCGGAAGGATCGCCAGAGCTCAGCAGGTCGAGGCTGCGGTGGCCGGGAGCGGCCACTGCACTCCAGTCTGGGCGACAGAGTGAGACTCCAACGCAAAAAAAAAAAAGTGTTCTGAAAAAGAAACAAGACTGGTTAGAGAGAAATGCTGCCTGTGCACACATTAAAAACTGCAGATGATGGAGGTTCAACCCAACCAGGGGGCATGTGGCACCCATCCGTTCCTCATTCAAAAATTATCTGTGGTCTGCTCTGTGACAAGTGCTCATGGATAAGGTCTGGGAGATACAAACAAGAGAAATGCCCTTGTTACATGGAATTTACAGTCCAGAAGAATTTAAGGGAAAACTTATGACAAGAATTGGATTATAACCCTATTAATCATCACTAGCAATCTGTTAACTCACAGACAGAATAAGCGATTTTGTAAATGGAATAGCAGTGGGGTGAACCAAACTCCCCCAGAGATAAGGCTGAGGAGTCATCGGTGGTTAAAATTTAGCTGAGGACAAGGTGTTTTGCTTCCGCTGATCTCTGTCTGGCCAGTTTTTGGTTTATAGATGAAAGTCGGGTGCAGTGGGATCTGCAATCCCAGTACTTTGGCAGGCTGACGTCGGAGGATTGCTTGAGGCCAGGAGTTCAAGACCAGCCTGGGCAACAAAGACTCCATCTCTACCAATTTTTTTTTTAATTAGCTGGGCGGGGTAACATGTGTCTGGAGTCCCATCTAGTCAGGAGACTAAGGCAGGATGTTCGCTTGAGCCCAGGAGTTCAAGACTGCGGTGAGCTATGATCGCACCATTTCACTCCAGCCTGAGTGACAGAGTGAGACCAGTTTTTGAAGGAGAGCTTCGGGAAGTTTCCTAGACAAGGCGTTATTTAGCCTTCCCCAGCTCCCACCAGACCTTCAGTAAAACCTGCCTTCTTCCTGCGAGCCGTGGGGTGAACTCTGTTTCCAGGAGATTTGACTATGGGCTGACACCTGCTTCAGGTGAGCGCCAGGTAGGAGCAGGGGCCCAGTGAGACCAGTCCTGTTTGTGTTCTAGACATATGAGGTACCCCATTGGAAGGGATAGGTGAGTACAGCCACGAAAGGAACTGATACTTGTAGCACGTGTTATGATTCTGCAAAGCTGGGTTCTGGTCAACTTACTTCTGTTCAGATGCCAGACTCCTAAGTCCAAGGCTGGCGCTTTTCCACACAATTCAGCTGGGACTCACAACATGTCTTCCTCTCTGCTCCGACCCTGAACTAGAGGGTGTTAATTTCCTGGACTCTGGGTAAGCTCTTCCTCCCTTGCAGAGACAGGACGGAGGAGTTAGCAGAGAGATGACCCCCCAGTGTGACAGCAGGCCCCAGTGTGCCCTGTCAGCCTTGCAGTCTCAACATTCAGGTTCCCAGAGGGTCCCTACAATGTACAATGTGACAAGCCTCCTGGCACCGGGTCTCTCTTGTATTTTCAAGTCTTGGTGTCGGTGGAGGGACCCTTGCCGACCTTGCTTGGAGAAGCTTCACATATTTTTATCATATTGAAATAAAATATGCACCCAGCCTGTGTTTAACTTTCCGCGGACCCACCCTACTGTTTTCCACAGTGGTTACACCACCTTTCAGTTCCACCAGCAGGATATGAAGGTTCCAGCTTCTCCACATTCTTGCCGAAACTCACTATTTTCCTTAAAAAAAAATTAGACTTAATCTAAAATACACAAAGAAACTAAGTAATAAAAATGTGCGAAAGTTGACTAATCCTGGCCCAACTGCTCAGTGTACTGAGACCCTGTGGAAAATGGGAACTTCACAGAGAATTGTTGGGACAGATATTAACAGCAATGAAACCATTTCGTGCTTACAGCCCCACTAAGCGAGTCCCAAATTAACCAGTTGCAGGAATAAAGACATAACAAGAATTATTCTCCCAGCATTTTCTTCAATAGCCTACTAAACTTCAAAATGATTCCCACAAGAATGTAGCAGGCTGACTCTCTTTCTCATCCTCATCATTTCACCTCCATTTATTTTCTGAACTCCTGCTGTCTGGGCTCTAAACCCCAAATTACTCGAAAACTGCATTCTCTTTGTTCTGATCCTAGTTCTCAATTGTCCGGCTGCTTGGATCATTCATTGCTTTTAGGCATTTCCCCCAAAGTTGAATCTTCTGCCCAGAGTCCAGACAGCTCTCCTTGGGCAAAAGCGTCACACCGGCCTCAAGTATCATTTAATACCGGCCTCATCTATGACGACGACCTGAAAAACGTCCACTGCCAGGCATGACTTGTTTCATTTAACAAGTCGAGCGCCTACCCTGCTTCCGCCCAGGAATCTTGTTTTATTCTGTCTGTGGGGCATCTCACTTATGAAATTCATCCATCCATCCCTCCCACCCCTGTTGTCTGTGAGGGGCAAGTTTCTCTCTTTGGAATGCTTGAGCTGGGGTCAGTAGAAACAGAAGAGAAGTTAAATCCCTCTGCCTGATGGAAAAACAGGAGTGACTTCCTGGCAGCTCAGAGGGGCGTTGGGGCCCCGAAGAAGGAACCCGGAGGAAGGGTCTAGAAGGGAGGGGGCAGGGAGGGCTGGCTGGCTGCGTGATGGAAGACCAGGGCCAAGGAGAGATCTGGAAATAAGACATCTCTATGTGGGAAAAGCCCCGGACTTTAAGGGAGCAAAGATGGCTGCCATTTTGTCTGAAGTGTTTGCATCTGGCATGGACATTTCCTCTGCTCCCTGCAAAGCTCCAGTGACCCCAGGCTGGTGTGGGCAGCTCTTGAGGGAATTGGAGAAGGTCACGTCCCATCATTTTCAGGAAAGCAAGTAGAAGCTAAAATGGGAGGGGGGGAGTGGAAGAGGAATGGTTTGGAGGCCAGCAGAGAAGCCAGTGGCTGTGGAGAGAAGCAAACCCCTTGCTCTTCAATATGTTAGACAAATGGGGCTTCTAGAAACTGCTATGATGATTGCTTAGGACATTTTGTTCTGATATTAAATAAAACAGTGACCTCAAGAAGTTGGAGCCAAGCATGGAGGCTCATGCCTGTAATCCCCACACTTTGAGAGATCGAGGCAGAAGGATGACTTGAGCCTAGGAGTGGGAGAACAGCCTGGGCAACATAGCAGGACCTCGTCTTCACACAAAAAATTAAAATATTAGCCAGGCACGGTGGTGCGTGCCTTTAGTCTTAGCTACTTGGGAGGCTGAGGTGGAAGGATCGCCTGAGCCCAGGGGGGTCAAGCTTGTGGTGAACCGCTATCTTGCCACTGCACTCCAGCCTGGGTGACAGAGTGACATCCTGACTCAAAAAAAACAAAACAAAAGCTGAAGGCCATGGAAATGCTTGGATCATATAATACATACTCACACCCAAGACATCGACATGTGTACCTCTTATGTGTGGTTGAGTACTCATGGGGTACACATGTGTCTACTGCTGCCGAGTGCTTGGTCTTCACCTTTCTTTTGGGTTCAGCATCTTTTATCTCAGACCTCCAGTCTTCTTTCTCAAGCTCTTTAAAAGACCGAGAGACCCTCTTTTGCGTTCTCATAGTCTGCAGATCTCATCCACACACGCTCAACTCTCACTTCAGTCTTGGGAGGTATTATTATTCCCATTGTACAGATGAGGAGACTGAGGCTTAAAAGGGTTCAAGGTCTCGCTCAAACGCACTCATGGAGCACAATGATCATTCTAAGTCCACTGCCCCTGCTTTTCATCAAACCTGCCTTTCACGAGTCCCTGGGTATCTGGTCTAGCGAAACTTTTCTTGAATTTTCTCTCTATAAAGCCAATGAAGGGATTTGTGCCCAGATTGTTGACTATTTTCAATGTTATTAAATTAGTCCTGGGAAAAAGTACAGCCTTTATCAGAGTTTAAGGAACAGTAATAAACATTAGAAATGCAGAAATCTCATTAGAAATGTGGAAATCTCTCCTTATTAAATATTCATCTAGGCAGAGACAGCTGAGGAAGGGTTATGGGGATAATTAAAAAAATAGAACAGCGTTTCCTGCTGCTAAAGGTTGAGACGACACAGAAATCCATGAAGACCGTGATGGAAAGCATTAACATTTTTCTCAAGCGTTCCATGAGGAATTTCCACATGCCAAATACGCGGTGGCGTTGTGCACTTAGGAAAAGATTCTGTGCTTCCAGATATCAACCAAATCCAAGACAGAATTGTTCCACAAGTAAAACCAACCCAGTTACACCACCGTCTCTTCCCAAGATGGACTAACGCTCTCCCTTCAAGCAAAGCACAGAAGCAACAGAGAGGTCATGCCACAGGGTTGCTGCCACACAGACGTCGCCATTTTGAACATCACATGTTGGCCTTCAGCTATCTTTGGAAGTCTTTAGCCAGAATGACAGAGGTGACCAGAGAGGTCGACGCCCGCGGATGGGAGACAGAGCAGACCCCGGGCACCGGCTGCTGCCCTCTCTGGTCCTCTCAGCTGGAGCAGATGGGCAATTTTGTGAGCCGTGTTATGGCAGGGGCATAATTATTCTCAATGGGGTATTTACATGTGCTTGTTTTCAAGCAACGACTTGAGGAGAGCAGGGGTAATTGATATACAAACATCATTCCATACTAGGTTTGAGCTTTGACCATTTCCCCAAGTTTACTAAAAATAGCAAATTAGCTCATTTAATTTTCATTGACTTTTTGTTCTCTTTCCTCTCCTGGGAAGGAGTGCTTGTGAGCTTCAAAGAGGAACAGGCCTAGTTAGATTCATAAATGGAAGCGGCCAGGCAATTAAGACGTGACTCTGTAGTGCTATAGTAGCAGGAAGTCATCTAACCTAATACGTGGGATGCCAGAATACAGAATAAGTCATTCTAGTTTACATTGTGTTAAAAATGTCTTGGGGCCAGGCGCAGTGGCTCCACCTGTAATCCCAGCACTTTGGGAGGCCGAGATGAGAGGACTGAGCTCAGGGGTTTGGGTCCTGCCTGGGCAAGTTGGTGAGACCTCGTCTCTATAATAAATCACAAAAAACTAGCCAGGCGTGGTGGTGTGCATCTGTAGTTCCAGCTACTTGGAAGGCTGAGGCAGGAGAATCACCGCAGCCCAGCAGGTCAAGGCTGCGGTGGCCGTGAGTGTGCCACTGCACTCCAGCCTGGGTGACAGAGTGAGACTCTGATTCTTTTTTTTTTTTGAGTTGG
>NW_007252100.1:522737-551286 GCF_000164805.1 Carlito syrichta
ATCCACTCACCTCAGCCTCCCAAAGGCGCGGGATGACAGGCTGAGCCACCAAGCCCCACTGAGACTCTGACTCTTTAAAAAAAAACTGTCTTAAGAAAACCCATATGATTGAAACATTTCTCCTTTCTTTTTTTTTTTTTGAGTTGGGGTCTCACTCTGTCGCTCATGCTGGCGTGCAGTGGCACGCTCACGGCCACTGCAGCCCCGACCTGCTGGGCTCTGGCGATCCTTCCGCCTCTGTCTTCCAAGTAGCTGAAACCACAGGCATGTGCCACCATGTCCGACTAATTTTTTGATTTATTGTAGAGACGAGGTCTCGCCATGCTGCTCAAGCTGGTCTCAAATCCCTGAGCTCAGGTAATCCTCTTGCCTTGGCCTCCCACAGTGCTGGGATTACAGGTGGCGCCACCGCACGCAGTTTTTTTTTTTTCTTTACCAGACAGGGTCTCGGTCTGTCACCCAGGCTGGAGTGCAGTGCTTCGATCATAGCTCACCTTAGCCTCCATCTCCTGGGCTCAAACCCTCCTCTCACCTCAGCGTCTTGAGTCACTAAGATTGCAGATGCATGGAACCATGCCCAGCTAATTTTTTTGGTTATTGTAGAGACGAGATCTCACTTGGTTAATCAGGCTGGTCTCAAACTCCCAGGCTCAGGTGATCCTACTGCCTTGGCCTCCCAAATTACTGGGGTTATAAGCACGAGCCACTGTGCTTGGCCTGTTTGGATCATTTCTAAGAGGGAGAAAATAATTCTTCCTTTCATAAATGCATTCACTAAAAGGTACTTTTCAATCATGAGCTCCTTGGGTGCATTAAGAAAATTTAGGTCGCATGCAACGTTGAAAGAACACTTCCTTCTGTTGTTTGAGATTAGCTGTAATCTGCGGCTCTGGATCGAGTTCCTTTGATGCCCAGGTCTCAAAATGTTTTTCAGACCTTCATTCATTCATTAGATCGATCCCACTTTCAGCAGGAGAAACTGAGGACTTGAGAGAATCAGGAGAAAGTCATGGTCCCAGACCCCGGTCTGGAGTCTTCTTCCATAAAGACTTTTGCATGGCTGGACGTGGTAACTCATGCCTGTACCCTCAGCACTTTGGGAGGCCGAGGCAGCAGGACTGCTTGAACTCAGAAGTTCGAGACCAGCTTAGGAAACATAGCAAGAACCTGTCTCTACAGAAAAATTTAAAAATTAGCCAGGTGTGGTGGTGCATGTCTATGCTCCCGGGTACCCAAGAAGCTGAGGAAGAAGGATCGCCCAAGCCCAGCAGGTTGACGAGGCTGCAGTGGCTGTGATTGTGCCACTGCACTCCAGTTGGGCAACAGAGTGAAACTCCAACTCAAAAAAAAAAAAAAAAAAAAAGAGAGACTTTTGCACATGTAGCCACCCTGCTTGACAGGTGGCATTGTTGTTGAAAACAGTGTATTATTAAAACAAAGAACAACACACTATGACTTCTTTTTTTAACAAAATAGTTTTCAGGTAATTATTGAAAAAGCCATCAACACTGGATTGCAGGGGGGAAGAATACTTTAAATATACTCCGGGTACCAAAACAAGGTATACACTTTTTTTTTCCGAGTTGAAGTCTCACTTTGTCGCCTAGGCTGGAGTGCAGTGGCACGCTCATGGCCACCACAGCCTCGACCTGCTGGGCTCCGGCGATCCTTCCGCCTCAGCCTTCCAAGTAGTTGGAACTACAGACACACACCGCCACACCCGGCTAGTTTTTGTGATTAATTGTAGAGGAGAGCTCTCACTAAGTTGCTCAGACTGGTCTTGACCTCCTGGGCTCAGGCAATCCTCTCGCCTTGGCCTCCCAAAGTGCTGGGATGACAGGCTTGAGCCACCACGCCCAGCCTGTATACACATTTTAAGAGATGTTATCGATGTATGACTTTTCGAAGTACTCTTCAGAAGTGTCTGAACTCTGATGGTAGCTGCTCTGAGCACCTCTTGTAATTGCAGAAGTCAAACGTGACTTGTATTCACCTTTTGTTATTGATATACATTTTTCCTTTCTTAAAACATGTATACCTTTTTTGGCACCCTCTGTGTATTTTAAATTCACAGACTTCCTTCTCTCGCCCAGCACAGAGCCGTGGTAGGCCAGTGCAGGCTGGATATCTTCAAAGAAGTGAAAAGGTATCTTGTAACTGAAACAGGAGGACCGGACCGTGCCAGGGGAGTGTGACATTTCAGCACTAGCCGGGGCTGACCACCCTCGCGGGGTCTGATCACTATCCCAACAGCCTTGTTTGCTATCTTGGAGGCCTTGCATTTCACCCAGGCTTGCCTCCCGGGAGCAGCGCGTCCGCTGGGGAAGGAGTTTTCTTGGCCGTCGCTTCCCGACAGCCACGCGGTGACCCAGTTCTCCTGAAAGTCAGACCGGGAGAGAAGGGATGACAAATGTGTCTCCTTAAATGTAGCTGGAGCGGCTCCTGCAGGTGAGAAGGGCAGAAACGTGACCAGCCCTCGCCCCTGGGTCTGCCTTCGTAGCACACTTGGAAAGGAACCAAGGTCACTGTCGTCCCTTATTAGTGTCAGGCTCAGCGTGGAAACTTTCTGATCCTGAAGTCAATGACTGAATGAGGCTGCAGAATTAGCTCTTTTTTTCTTCATTAGTGGAAAAGGACCCCGAGGCTTGGCATAAAAGGATTTTGGGAACATGTTGCCTCCCTCTGTAATCATGACTCAGTGCCTTTGTTATTGTTGCATCATTGTTGGGACCGAGGCCAAGTTTGTGAGGTGTCACCACGATCTGATAAAGCCCTCCCAGTCAAGATTGACCCCAAAATACTCAACAGCTCCCCAAATTCAGCCTCTCTGGTTCTACTTTCTTGTCTGGCCCATAAATGACCACTTCACTCTAGAGTCCTCATTCCTTTTTTTTTTTTTTTAATTTTGCATAGAGACAGTGTTTTGCTATAATGCCTTGGCTGGTCTTGAACTCCTGGGCTCAAGCATTCCTCCCGCCTCAGCTTCCCAAGTGGCTGGGGCTACAGGCACATGCCATCATGCCTAGTTAATCTTTTAGTTTTTTGTAGAGATGAGCGGGGGGTGGGGGGGTTCTCCGGGAGTTCTCGCGATGTTGCCCAGGCTGGTCTCAAACTCCTGGCCTTAAATGATCCTCCCACCTCAGCCCCTCAAAGTGCTGAACCACCATACCCGGCCTCTTCCTTCTTCTGGCTCGGATGTTTGTGACTCAATTTCCTGTGCATCCCAGCTCTGGGCCTTTCCTTGAGCCGTTCTCATCCTGCCCTGGCAAAGATGGTGCGGGGCCTTGAAACTCAGTTTCAACACCACCTCCCTCCTTCGTGAAGGTTTCTGAGTGCCCCAACCATCTCCCCTGCCTTCTCTCTCTCTCTCTCTCTCTCTCTCTCTCAGTGTTCTGTCTGGTGAGCAGTAGTTTCTACTCCTGTCCTACTCAGCACCCCGAAGGGATCAGAAGCTCTCTGATCCCTTTGAAGCCAGGGACTGTGCACTCGTTCCCTAAGCACCCAGCACCCAGTACAGGGAATGGACTCACCCGTTAATTGGTGAAACGAAACCTAATTGGTATAGATGGACACCGATTGCAGGGGGTATGGAAGAAACTAAGGCGTGAGGGGCTTCAGGATGTGCTATCCCAAACCAGGCACGCGGGATTCCAGAAGACAGCAGAAGCAGGAAGACCCCTCTTGTCTCCATGGCCCCCATTCCCAGAAGCGGTCACGAGACCCCGGAAGGCCACTCTCTCACTGCCCCCATTCTCCCTTGAAGACCCTCTTTGACAGGCATCCAGCCCTTTCCTTCCTGCCCTGAGCCTGGAAGGAAAGAATGTCACACAAGGACACCAAGGAAAATCTGAACAAATAAGCCTTACTAAATTTCTCCAGTTTGTTACCATTAGGTTGTACCTTTTTGCTCTCCAATCATACCTCTGCATGACGATCCATAAAAATACGAGACCTCATCTCTACAACAAATCAAAAAATCAGCCGGGCGTGGTAGCGCGCGCCTGTAATTCCGGCTACTGGGAAGGCTGAGGCGGAAGGATCGCTGGAGCCCAGCAGGTCGAGGCTGCGGTGGCTGGGAGCGGCCACTGCACTCCAGTCTGGGCGACAGAGTGAGACTACAATTCAAAAAAACCCCAAAAAATACAGATTCAGCCGGTGGTGGCTCACACCTATAATCGCAGCACTTTGGGAAGCTGAAGTGGGAGGATCGCTTGAGCCCAGGAGTTGAGATCAGCCTGGGCAGCACAGCAAGACCTGATCGCTGAAAAAAAAATTGCCAGAGGGGAGGGAGACGGAGGAGGGAGGATTTCTTGAGCCCGGGAGTTCTAGGCTGCAGTGAGCTGTGATCATGTCACTCCACTCCAGCCTGGGCAACAGAGTGAGACCCTGTATCTAAAAAAAAGACCCCTCCAAACCCCACAGACGTCCCTGTTTCTTTGGGTCTTCATTTCTGAAGACTTGTGTCACATAAAACGTAAATTGGATGATATTTTTCTCTTGTTAATTCATCTTTTGTTATAGAGGGTGTCGGCCATAACACTTGCAATGGGCGAGGAAAGAAACCTTTTCTCGCTGTGGAGGTCACAAAGGGGAGGCAGGAGGCTGGTGGTGAAGGCGACAGAGCGATAAGGTGATGGTTAGAAGGGGTTGCCGGACTGGGTGAAGACAGCTGCTCAGCAAGATTAATTGTTGAGGAAGGAACCACAGGATAAGGACACGATGGGAGATTCTGGGGAGAGAAATGCTGAACTCTGAGTCATCGATGTACTACAATGTTGCTGCTCTATTTTTATGTCTTTGTTGTTTTTTTTTTGAGATAGGGTCTCACTCTATTGCCCAGGCTGGAGCGTAGTAGCATGATCATAGCTCACCACAGCCTCGACCTTCTGGACTCTGATGATCCTCCACCCTCCTGAGTAGCTGGGATTACAGACTCCACGTCACCATGCCAGGCTAATTTTCAAATTTTTTTGTAGAGGCCAGGCGTGGTGGCTCACACCTGTAATACTAACACTTTGGGAGACTGAGGCAGGAGGGTTGCTTGAGCTCAGGAGTTTGAGACCAGCCAGGGCAACATAGCGAGACCTCGTCTCTACCAAAAAATTCAAAAATTAGCCAGGCGTGGTGGTGCATGCCTGTAGTCCCAGCTACTCAGGAGGCTGAAGCGGGAGGATCGCCTGAGCCCAGGAGGTCAAGACAGCAGTGAGCCACGATCATGCTGCTGCACTCCAGCCTGGGCAACAGAGTAAGACCCCGACTCAAAAAAATAAATTAACTAACTAAATGCATTTTCTGTAGCGATGGAGTCTGACTATATTGCCCAGGTGGGTCTCGAACTCCTGGCTTCACCCTCCTGCTCTGGCCTCCCAGAGCACTGGTAACAGCCACCACGCCCGGCTATTGTTGCTCCTTACCAGGGCCCACAGGAATTCCAGGGACGCTCCGGACGGCCCGGAGCATTCTCATCTCGGGAAAGACAGCCTCACATGCGGGCAACTGTACACGAAGCACATGGTCAAGGCTTTTTATTCCCAAAACAGCTGGTCACAAGTTGAGCCGGGTGTGGAGGAGGAAGAAAGGTCAGTGTGTCCAGACAGCCATGACTGTTGCGGTGACCTGTGCTCTCAGGCCACTCCACGGGCAACTGACGGGGTCAAAGGACAGCACGGGCCCCAGGAGACCTTTCTCTGGGGAGTTCCGAGTCTTCCAGCCCAAACAGATGAGCATGTGTTTAGGGACTTCCAGGAAAGTGGCTCTTACCCCTTGCTTTCACGGGAGAGGGAAAGAATGTGGGTGAGTTAAGGACATGTCTGTGAGACTCCGTAGAGGCCCAGAAAGTGTTATGGGAGAGCCCTGGTTCCAGGTGGACATCGGGATGGCTATTGGCCCTGGAGCTGCAGGGTCGAGCTGGACACTCCAGCCCGCTATACCCTGGGGCCGTGATCACAGCTCACCGCAGCCTTGACTTCCTGGGCTCAGGCCATCCTTCTGCCTCAGCCTCCCCAGTAGCTGGGACGACAGGTGTGCACCACCCCACCCAGCTGATTTTTAAATTTTTTTAGAGACAGAGCCTCGCTGTGTTGCCCAGGGTGGTCTCAAACCTCTGAGTTCAGGCAAATCCTCCCGCCTTGGCCTCCCAAAGTGCTGGAATTACAGGTGTGAGCCCCCATGCCTAGTCGAGAGAGTCTTTAAAGAGGTAATTAAGTACAGCACAGCATGTGCTTTGTGCTCTCTGGGTGCTGAGACAAACCCAGTGTGGAGAGTGGTGGGTGAGGAATAGGGCAGGGTTTGGGGGGACGAGAAGTCTCCCTTCCCCGGCAGCCCGGAGGGCCAAACCCTGTGGTTCCCAGAATCAGGGTGTTGGCCACACAGCAGGGGAGGGAAGGCCTGAAAGCGCCTGTGTGTGTCCACACCGTGGGGCCTTGGGCGGCCCGGCTCCTGTGAATACCCACAGTACGCGGGAGGAGAGGGCTGTGAATCACTCAATGCAAGCCCAGACCGAAGGCTCACCCCCAGGTGATGGCGGCTGAGGGAGGATGGCCTCCCCACGAGCTCAGGCCTCCGCTGCCAGCCTCAGATCCTACCATCCACAGGAAACAAAACAAGGGGCCCGGACTGGACTTCTGTGCTGGTTTCCCCCGACTCTGAAATGCTCTCACTGAGATTCGGCAGCCCTGGTTGGTGGCTTTTCCCCATGTCTGTCGCCAGAAAGGCCCGATCCAGATGAAGTGGTCCTGCAGGGCGAGGCAAGATGCCCCACACAGAACCCAGCTCTAATTCTGACACAAACAAACAAACAAACTCACCCATCACCTGAGAGGTTACCCCCCGTGTCCTGCCATCGTGTCCTGCTTTCTTTATTTTTTTTCCCCGTCAAGAGTCTCGCTTTGTCGCCCAGGCTGGAGTGCAGTGGCACAATCACCGCAGCCTTGACCTGCTGGGCTCACATGATCCTTCTGTCTCAGCCTCCCGAGTAGCAGGGACTACTGGCGTGCGCCACCATGTCTGGCTGATTGCTTTGGCATTTTGTAGAGACAAGATTTTGCCATGTTATCTAAGCTGGTCTTGATCCCCTGGGCTCATGCAATCCTCTCGCCTTGGCCTCCCAAAGTGCTGGGATTACAGGTGTGAGGCACCATGCCTGGCCTGCCTTATGCTTTCTAGGAGGACCTCAGACCAGGAAATCCTGTCTCAAGCGAACCTGTCTTTGAATAAAGTAAATGAGAAATAGAGGTGGGGACAGTGTGACAGTGTTTCAGGAGCAGGGTTAAAGGCCTTAGAGGGGACTTTTTATAATCAGATGTTGTTATGGCCTGTGTCCCACCCACACAGAGTGTGACTGTACTTGGAGAGAGGGTATTTATTTGTGTTGTGTTTGTTGCCCAGGCTGGAGTGCAGTGGCACAGTCACGACTCACGGCAGCCTTGACCTCCTGGGCTCAAGCGATCTTCTGCCTCAGTCTTTCAAATATCTGGGACTACAGGTATGCACCACCATACCCGGCTCATTTAAAAAATTTTTTGTTGTTGTTTTTGAGATGGGGTCTTGCTATATTGCCCAGGCTGGTCTCAAACCCCTGGGCTCAGACATTCCTCCCGCTTTGGCCTCCCGAGGTGTTGGAATTATCGGCATGAGCCATCATGAGTGTCTTTAAAGAGATAATTAAGTTAAAATGAGGGTAAAAAGAGGGTAAAATGGTGGCCCTAATTCAATCTGACTGGTGTCCTTATGAGAAGAGGAGATTAGGACACAGACACGGGCAGAGGGAAGACCATGTGAGGACACAGGAGGGAGGCGGCTGTCTGCAGGCCATGGAGAGAGGCCTCAGAAGAAACCAACCCCGCGGGCAACTTGATCTTGGACTTCCAGCCGCCAGAACTGTGAGAAGATGAATTTCTGGGCTGAAGCCCAGCGGTGGCACTTGGCTATGGGAGCCCGACTGGACCTATGCAGTACAGGTACGTCGAGGCACACCCGTCGGGAGCCTGAGCTTGAAGGAACGTTCCAAGTGGCGGGGGCTTAAGTGGGCAGTTCTCAACGAGAGGAAAAGAAGGGCGGAGACCGGAAGGAGGGCTGGATTCAGGTGAATGGAACACGCTCGCCTACCTCTCCTCCCTCTGCCTCAGTTTCCTGTCCCGCATACCTCTCTCCATCTGTTCACTGCTGCTCACCTTGTCTCTCATTTGTCAGGGCCTTGACCGCCCAGGGTCCTATTATGCCTCCGAGGAATACAGCCAATGTATTAGTGCACCCTGAAGATGGAAAAATCCTTGTCCTTCCCCCAATAATCTCTACTGATGGAATCCACGTTAGTGGTGCTACAGACAAACTTTAGGGTAAAGAACTTTCCTAAGAGGCCGTCAGGTTATGTCACGTTGGGGACTGCTTGTATTTTTCTGCTCTGAAGCGGCCTTGATGGAAGAGGCACATTCACCTTATGGGAATGTTTCTCTGTAAAATACTTTAAAGGCTGGAGTGTAGCCTCTAATTCCTGGGTTCAAGCAATCCTCCCATCTCAGTTGCCTGAGGAGTTGGGACTATAGGCACGTACCACCATGCCTGCCTAATTGTTTTATTTTTATTTTGCAGAGGTGGGAGTCTCACTATGTTGCCCAGGATGGTCTCAAACTCCTGGCCTCAAGTGATCCTCCCACCTCGGCCTCCCAAAGTGCTGGACTTACAGGCAAGAGGCCCCATGCCAGACTCATTGTTTTATTTTATTTATGTAGAGAAGGGGGTCTCTTTTGTAGAGATCTTGTCCAGGCTGGGTTTAATCTACTTTCTTTTTTTTTTTGAGTTGGAGTTCCACTCTGTCACCCAGACTGGAGTGCAGTGGTTGCTCCTGGTCACCACAGTCTCGACCTGCTGGGCTCCGGTGATCCTTCTGCCTCAGCCTTCCAAGTAGCTGGAACTACAGGCGCGCGCTACCATCCCCGGCTAATTTTTGATTTATTGCAGAGACAAGGTCTCGCCAAGTTGCCCAGGCAGGTCTCGAACCCGTGGGCTCAGGTAATCCACTCACCTCAGCCTCCCAAAGCGCATGATTACAGGCTGAGCTACTGAGCTCGGCTTAATCTACTTTCTAAATGGACACCCAACACGAATGTTCCAGGAGTTCAAATAAAAATGCTCACTCGGGGAGGGGAAGCACACCTCATCAACGAGGGTACCTGAATAATGAACATGTGTATACTGAACCCTAAATTGTACTCCACGTCTTTAAAATAATTTTTTTTTTTAAGTTGAAAAGCTAAAAAAATAAAAAGTGCTCATTCATCCTAGTCGAATTCTGTCTCCACTTTCTAGAAGGGAGAAGACCTAGCGAGAGTGTAACTCCTTGGAGGATCTCTGAGGACACTTCCGATTGGGGGATTAAGGGTTCCCTTGAGGTCCACAGGGAAGTGTCCCCTTGTTGTTCTGCATTCTAATTAACTCATGAGATAACCCTCCACCCAGCTTCCTGTCTAGGCTATAATTGCTGCTGCAGCCTCACTAATCACTTCCTGCTGTGTTTCCTTCTTTGTCTATGATAAATATGAATGCTTCTAATCTGCGTTCCTCCTTGGGCCTGGGGTTCTGTGAAAAGTGAGGTTTTCTTGTTCTCTGGTCTGCCTTTCTCAGAGACGAACCATTTTCTTTTCCTATGACAGAGTTTCCTGGGTCTAGTTTTTAACTCAAGCCTTTCTTCCTCTGACTGTTCTGAAAAGAGTGAGATGCCTGCAGCCAGAGTGGGATCCCAGAACTCGAAGCTCCTTGCAGTCTCTTCACCGTTTTCTCTTGAGGGTCCTTGACCTGGGCTTCAGAGAGGGTGACGATTCCCTGAGACGATATGCAGCATTTTGTGTGTATGGGAGTATGGGACTTTTTCACCAGATAAAATGTCATCATTTTCATCAGGTCTTCAAAACATTATACTAAAATTAATTTAAAGTCAAACGTGGTGGCTCACTTCTGTAATCCTGGCACTTTGGGAGGCTGAGGTAGGAGGATCGCTTGAGCCCAGGAGATTGAGACCAGCCGGAGGCAACACAGCGAGACCTCCATCTCGGCAAAAATTTAAAAAATTAGCCGGGTGTGGATGCGGGTACCTGTAGTCTCAGGTATTCAGGAGGCTGAGGTGGGATGATCGCTTTAAAAATCTTATTCTGGGGGCAACCCCTTCGGGTCCCCTCCCACTCTGGGAGCTTTTCTGTCCTCTCAATAAACCCTGCTTTTAAAAAAAAAATCTTATTCTGATGGTGGTGGATGAGTCTGTTAAAAAAAAAAACAGCCGGGCTCGGTGGCTCAGCCTGTAATCCCGCGCCTTTGGGAGGCTGAGGTGAGTGGATTGCCTGAGCCCGCGGGTTCGAGACCCGCCTGGGCAGCGAGACCTCATCTCTACAATAAATCAAAAAATCAGCCGGACGTGGTAGCGCATGCCTGTAATTCCAGCTACTTGGAAGGCTGAGGCGGAAGGATCGCTGGAGCCCAGCAGGCGAGGTTGTGGTGGCCAGGAGTGGCCATCGCACTCCAGTCTGGGCGACAGAGTGAGACTCCAACTCAAAAAAAAACAAACAAACAAAAAAAAAAAACAAAAAAAAAAAAACAAAAAAACCCCACTTAAATTCCAAATGTTTAAATTGAAGTTCTGCTAGTCTCTTGAGTTGTCTGAGCCATGGAAGAAGTAGGTACGAGTCTGTCCCTGGAGCACCGTACTATTTCCTGAAATGTGACACCATTCCCATTAACCTCTCTAAATCACGGCCTGATGTGACCTCCATGTCATCAGTGAGCTTCACTTTGGTGTGATCAGGTATGTAGGGCATACACGTGAGTGTGCTCTGATGTGGGGTGAGCGCGCGGGAGGGAACTCTCCCCCAAAGTCCAACTGACTTCATGAACGGATTGGATTTGTCTACCTTGGAAGTTGAGAGACTATTTTATTGCCTTCTTAACCCTTAGTCCTACGCAAGGATAACCCGTTGTTTGTGGGGCCCAGTGCCACGAGAACATGCAGAGCCTCTTGCTCAAAAGCCACCAAGTTCAAGAGGGTGCCTGCAGACCATTAATGCCAGCTGGAAGCCCTGTGACTCCTGGGTCTCACAGCTCTGCCGTTGACCCCGAGAGCCTGCCGGTGTCTCTCCTGCGGTGAGGCTGAGGAGGCCCTCTCCTCCTAAGTGACTAACTTGTCTTCGTGGAGGGGATCTCCGACAGTCACCCCTACTCGCCACTGGCATGGCCGGCTGACTTCCTCCAGGAAGATCTGACCTCTGACTCTCCAGTTGTTCTCATTGGTTTGCCCAGCACTGGGCAGATACAGGCGAGGCTTGGTCCAGTGGTCACAGTTAACACCCTCTGGCATCACTCCTCTCCGCCCGGCTCCTCTTCTCTGAGGCTGCCTGCGGCCTTCCTGCCCCCACGGGCCGGTCCATAGAGAATTGGTCACATCTTTGGAATGTTATCATTCCTGCACGGGAGGGAGGAGGACCCCGGGCGAACCAGCAAGGCTTTGGAATTCCGGGCATGTGTGTCTTCGGTGAAGGCTGCTTGTGCTTCCTCTGGTCCGTCTGTCTTGGCTCCATGGGCTGTGAAGGGTGGATGGAGGGGATGCAGCCGCCAGGCGGGGCTGCGTGTCCACCCCACACTGATGCTGTGAGCACCCGCCTCCCTGGTCTCAGGAGACTCCAACGCCGTCAGCTCTGCCTGCTTCCCTCCTCCCGTCCTTGTTGCTGGCTTCTGATCAACATCAGCGATGGGCGTGCGTGCCAGCCCTTGGGCCGTGTCCAGGGCCTTGTGGGTATTGGGCTGCCTCGCTCTCCCACCATTCTCAGGTTCCCAAGAGGTGCCCCGGGAGGTGAGCGGTACTCTCTTCATTCCTGGATTGAAGGGTCTACCCCTGACCCTCTCAGCGAATCACCACGCCATGTCCTGCCCCCAAGGGGCGGCCCCCTCCTTCTGAGGAGTCAGGTCATATGAGGGGTAACGAGCATCAGGGCCATGTGAGTCTGGACAATGGACAACCACTCCTGCAGGGGGAAATCCCCTCTCTCTGGGCCCCAGAGATGACCTTGAACCCCGAAGAGTCCACGAGGACAAACGGGCAGTGAGGACCTGTGAGCCTAGGGATATCCGGGTTGGGAGTCAGCAGACCAGGGCTCTGGGCCTCTATGGCAGGCAAGCCATGGTCCCCACAGATGCCTGCATCCTAACTCCCACGACCTGGAAATAGGTTCGCTTGCACGACCAAAGGAAGCCTGCACGCGCCAGTGAAAGCTCAGAGGTGGAGAGACACGCTTGGGTTATCCAGGTGGGCCCAGTGCGATCAACAGGTCTTTGGGGGAGGGGGGCAGGAGGGCCAGAGAATCGGGTGTGATGGAGGAGATGGAAGGAGGGGGATGCGGTTGCCAGTGGGACTCAAGTCAAAAAAATGGAGGCTGGGGGCCGGGGGAGGCCAAGCAGGAGACTTGTCTCCTGGAGCTTCCAGAAGGAACGTGACCTGCCAACACCTTGATTTTAGCCTAGTGAGACCCATTTCAGACTTTTGACCTCTAAAACAGCAAATCAGAGTTGTCCTAAGTCACTAAGTGTGTGGTGATTTGTTACAACAGGAACCGGCCAGCTAATAGGTCTGACATCTGTCATGGGTGAGCTATTTAACCCCTGGGCAGGTCATTTCCTTGGCCTGAGATACTGATCTTTACTGCAGGGAGCACCATACACCGTGGCTTTCAAGCCTTTAAGAGGACATTTAACATCCTAGGTATTTTCATCAGCTGAAGTCTGATGTAAAACGGATAAAAAAGGAGTTTCTTGGGTGAAATCGGGGGCCCACCGACCGAGTGGATCAGACAGAGGTGACATTGGCAGTTAGGGATGGGTCCCTAAGCTATTGCTACCAGTTTTGGTTTGTTTTTTTTTTTGAGGGGAAGGTGGTCACTCTGTATTTGATTGGCTGACACCGTTCAACACAAGAAAAGCTCATTGGAACTGAGCAGAAAGTGAACTACTACCATCATTTTGAACGAGGCTTTTAGGTGGATTTTATTTGGAGTGCTCTACACAACTCATAAGAATAGACCACATCTTCAAGACACTCCCATTTCTTCCAAGATCCTTATGTCAGGCTCCCTCCGGGAGCTTAAGCAGGGAGGCAGTATTCCTCCTTTTCATAGGATCAGCCATTAATACCCCTAGTTTTTGTTCTTTTTTTTTAAAAATTAAATAGAGACAGGGTCTTGCTATGTTGCCCAGACTGGTCTCGAACGCCTGGCCTCAAAGGAGACTCCCATCTTGGCCTCCCAAAGTGCTGAGATTGCAGGCGTGAACCACAGTGCCCAGCCTCCAATCAATTTTTAGCAACATCCAGAAAGATCCAGATGTTACTGAAGTTAACTTCTAGAGTGTCCTCAAAGTGTCCTCGGGTAATTTTCCTCTTTCTTTTCATGCTTCTGGTGCTCTGAAGTCTAGCCAGGGCGTAAACTCTGCGTTGTAGATGTCTAAAGTTGGGGACATCCTAAGACACTCACATCATCAAGGGTAAAAAGCAAGGGGGGGGGGTGTGGCAGATGCCCACGTTTTCTTATTGACACTAAAATTCTCTGGGAGGACGCCAAGGGCAACCTAAGCCCAGCCTGTCTGTGAAATCAAAGCACCTTTAACAAACAAACATGCTCAGTGGGCTGGGATCACTCCCTTAGGAAAAGCAACTTGAGACGGGACTAGACAAAACAAACGTAAACTTGGAGGAGGATTATTCAATGTGAATTTGCGTTGTATGGGAAAGTTTTTATTTGGTCACTTCATGGAGGAATACACAGAGGAAACTGAAAGCATATGTGTATGTGTGTGTGTATAATTTATATATGAATGGATATATATCACATGCACATAGGAGGTCCAGCAATTAAGCTTGAGAACCCATCCTAGAAAGAGTGCTCCATACCTCGTTGCTGAATAGCACTGCGGTCACCTTCGAAGTCCTCCCCTTGGGCAGCTTGGCACCGATGCCAGCGCCTGGGCCACTCATCAAAGCAGTTTTGGAACTCTGTTTCTGGAAATGGCCATCAGAACTGTCGTCGTGATTTGTTGAGGTCTGACAATCAAGTTCATGAACCTGCCACCGTGCTTGTACGTCGGCAGCACTGTACAAATAACTGTACTGGAACACCCTCCCTGCTCACCTGATCTGGCCACAGTGACTTTTTTCTTTACTTGAAGGTAAATGAAGTATTGAAAGGAAGAGATTTGATGACATTCAGGACGTGGAGGGTAATATGACGACAGCTCTGATGGCCATTCCAGAAAAAGAGTTCCCAAACTGCTTTGACAGGGGGACTAGGTGCTGGCATCGGTGCAGAGCTGCCGAAGGAGAGGACTTTGAAGGTGGCCCATAGTGATATTCAGCAAAGAGGTATGTAGTACTTTTTCTTGGATGGTTCATGAACCCAATTGTTGGACCTTGTATATTTGTATATGCACTATATATTTATAAATATAGCATGCATATAGAGTAGAGGGGGCCCCAAAAACCCAGAATTATTTTTTGGAGGGCATGCCCATGTAATCAGGCTTCCCCCCGCCACCCAGGCAAATGTTCTAGGAACCCTTCAGTATCAGCAAACCACCTAGCATAGATGTGAGAGGCTGTGTTTGGCTTCAGTGAATTTTTTATTTTTATTTTTGGAGACTCCTTCTTTTTTTTTTTTTTGAGTTGGAGTCTCACTCTGTTGCCCAGGCTGGAGTGCAGTGGCACGCTCATGGCCACCCCGGCGTCGACCTGCTGGGCTCCGGTGATCCTTCCGCCTCAGCCTTCCGAGTAGTCGAAACTTTAGGCGCACGCCCGGCTCATCTTTTGATTTACGGCAGAGATGAGGGCTTGCCAAATTGCCCAGGCTGTTCTCGAACTCATGAGCTCAGGTAGTCCCCTTGCCTTGGCCTCCCAAAGTGTTGGGATTACAGGCTTGAACCATTCCCTGGCCTGGAGGCTCTTGCAACGCGTCTGTCCGTTTCATGATGGGTCATGTACAAGCTCACTTTGCCCACACTATGCCTTGTTGGAGTGGTCAGCAGTTTTGGACCCCAGACGGCAAGGCCCCCATGCCCCTCCCACCCGAGTCACCTCATCTTGCCCTGAGAGACTTCTTTGTTTGCTTTCCAGGATGAAAAAAGTCCTCAAAGAGAAACATTTTGCCAATGGGGAAGAGATGAAACAAAAAACGCCAGAAGCACTCAAAAGCATCAAAGTTGACGAGCTCAAAAACTGTTTTGAGCAGCAGAAAAAGTATCTTTATAGGTGTATGGCCTCAAACGGAGAGTGCTCTGAAGGTGACTGAAGTTTAAACATGTAAGAATAAACACACCATTTTTCATAAATAAATTCCATTTGTTGGGTCCCCCTTATATACAATTTACATATATAGAGCACGCATGTATGTTAGATATACTTCTTGCCTTAGTGCTGATACAAAAAGCCTCAAGGAGGAACGTGTTAAAATGCAAATGCCTGCTTTTCTCCAAACCCAGAGATTCTGGCAGCAGGTCTGCTGTGAGACACTCCAGGTGATTCTAAGATGAATGATCCCAGAGCGAAATGTTGACGAGCACGAGTCTGTGTCTGAGCCTTGGGGAAGACAGGAGGTAGCCAGGGGTTGAAACTTTGTGATAACAAGAACCCTCTCATATGCTGCTTTTTATTTTGAAAGTGCTTTCCCGCTATACAGTTTCATTTAGCAGATACAACATCGTTCTCTAACCAAAGCAAAAGCAATCATTGTTAGCATTGTGTGGCGTGCTGTTATCCAGTTAGATTGTTAGATTATTCTTTCTGAAATTAATAAGCTTCCTGTTTGCTCGGCCCGTTTAAAGTCACTCGAGGAGTTGCAGGCTTGTGTATTTCTCTGATGCCGGAACAGGTGAGGTTGAGGAGGCTGGAGGACAGCTGAGCTGATCCGCTTGTCTTTTGATTATCATGGGGCATCTTCTTCCGGGGCTCCTTCCTCTCGTCCCCATCCCCACCCTATGCAGGCACCAGCTGGCCAGGGCGGCCCTGCCATCGCCCAAGAAGGCCGGTCAGGACTCGGCCCCAGCAGGCACCGTGCTGCATGGGCCAGATCCCCTCAGTGTGCAGTGAGTGGCTTCTGGCCGGTGGGTGACAAGCCTTGGCCTCCGCGGGAAGCGGGTGGGCTCAGATCCCTGCCCCATCTCCCGTCCACTCCAGCCCTGAGCCCTGTCTGCCCTGCACCTCTCGTGATCGGTGCATCTGGTGTCCGGTCCTCCACCTCCAGGGTGTCGCTGCCCTATAGGGATGGGAGCCCTGGGCGTTCCAGGCTGAAGCCCGGGCAGTCCTCGGCACTGGCGCTCCAGCCTCCAAGTAGGTGCAGCTGCGCCTGGGTGTCAGGCTCAACTGCAGGGCCCTGCTGGGTCTCTCTCTCTCTCTCTCTGTCTTTCTCCTTCTCTCTCTCACTTTTTTTTCGGTGTCTCTCTGTGTGTGTGTCTCTCTGTCTCTATCGTTCTCTCTGTGTGTCTCTCTGTCTGTCTCTGTCTCCCTCTGTCTCTCTTGTCTCTGTGTGTCTCTGTTTCTGTCTGTCTCCCTCCCTTTCTCTCTTGTCTCTCTCTGTCTGTCTCTCTCTCCCTCTCTGTCTCCCTCTCTGTCTCCCTCTCTGTGTCTCTCTGTCTCTCTCTCTCTCTGTCTCTGTCTCTCTCCCTCCCTCTGTCTCGCTCCCTCTCTCTCTGTGTGTGTGTGTGTGTTTCTCTGTCTCCGTCTCCCTCCCTCCCTCTCTGCCCCCCCCAATCTGTGTGTGTGTCTGTCTGTCTCTCTGCTTGTCTCCCTCTCCATCTTGCAGAGCCCAGTGCCCTGGGGCAGTGCCCAGAGGCCCCGCCCAGCCTCGCTGCCCCACGGCTACCTCCCGCCTCCCCGGCTCCTCTATTTCCTTGCTGCGGCTCCTGCATTCTGCTCCCATCATGGACAGGAGGCTTTTAGCTGAGGCAGCTCCAGGCTCCTACGCCAGCAACCGAGACCCAACTCTGCACCTGCGGCCCCCTCCGGCTGGGCCTCAGCACTGGACTGCCCCCAGGAAGGCCTGGGCTCTGCGTGACCCCACGTGCCTCTGACTCTGCAGCCCACTCAGCCCCAGAGCTCCCCTGGGCCCCTTTCTCACAGCCACACATCCCTGCCTTCTGGAGCTGCTGTTTGCTCGAACAGCCTCTGTGGTCTTTCATGGGCCTCAGTTTCCCTTCTGCCAGGCCCCGCGCTAGTTCTGGGCTCCCTCCGACTTGCTGGAGGGAGAGAACCCCTGTCCTTCCCTGAGGCTGGGCCCCCAAGGCAGCCCCCCAGGAAGGGGTCTGGGAACAGGGAGCTGGGTCGCTGCCCCAGCTTCTCCACTCTCCCTCCCAGGGCATTCCTTGAACCAATAAATCCATAAACCCACCTTTCCTTTGTAGTTTCCAGTTTCGACATGGGCTGAAACACAGAAGGCTCCAAGATGTGGGCTGGTTCATTCGAGGATGAATTTTAGTGTCATCTTTTGGCTGTCTTTTGCAAATGCAATTCACGAGGTGAGCTTTGCGAGCCTTCCCGCAGAATGAGTGTTCCGCCTGTGTGGAGAAGCACAAACTCCTTTGAGAGTCCTGTCCAGGCACGTGTCTGCTTCTCCTCTCATTCCTCCACCCCTCCTTCTCCCTTCTTCCTCCCCCCCCAGGATCTCCCACTCGCCCAGCTGTCCCTCCTCATGGGGACCTGATTCATCCTTGCCACTGCCTTTCCTGTCATGGTCCTAGAGCCCACAACATCCATGAAGACAACCCACCTAATGAAACATTGCCCACAATCCTGAACTCCTTACCCCGATGACACTTCCCAGTCGTCCCTGGCACCCACCGTCTCCTGGACCTACCCTACCTGAGAAATTCAAAACCACTCCCTCCAGCCCTAGGGTCCCAGGTCCTATCATCTGGGCTTACCTGGCACTAATGAATTAAAACACATGCCATGGGGCAACCCCCTTGACTGCCCTCCTGCTTTGGGAGCTTTTCTGTCCTCTTAATAAATCCTGCTTTTTATTTATTTATTTATTTATTTATTTTTTGAGTTGGAGTCTCACTCTGTCACCAGCCTCGACCTGCTGAGCTCTGGCGATCCTTCTGCCTCAGCCTTCCAAGTAGCTGGAACTACAGGCGCATGCTACCATGCCCGGCTAATTTTTGATTTATTGTAGAGATGAGGTCTGACCAAATTGCCCAGGCGGGTCTTGAACCTGCGGGCTCAGGCAATCCACTCACCTCAGCCTCCCAAAGCGCGGGATTACAGACTGAGCCACCAAACCCGGCTAAATCCTGCTTTTTAAAGAAAAAAAAGGCCATCAGTGACCAAATGACTCTGGACTCGGTCACCAGACACGGGATGTCTCAGATGAAATATCTGAGCTCTGAATGTCAAGAAATCATTAATGCTCACATCAGAAGGGCAGGGCTTATAGGCAAGAAGGAACATGTGCTCAGGAAAATGGAATTTAAGACTAGACCAAACATAATGTATAGTTTTGTGTCCCCTTTCAAGTAAATTTTCAAAAAATCTTATTTCTGTTCTTCACACCTCCATTCAGATGGACTATCCAAGATCAGAGTCAACCGTGGAGGAATACAGCTTAGTGGCCACAGAGACAATGGAGATGTGAAACTGCCTAATGCAAGAGGCAGTTCTGATGGAAAGTCCTTCCTAGGCCATCCATTTGCCACCTCTCCCTGGTAGGAATCCTTCCTCTTCCTCTTCTCAGGGCAAGAAAAAAGAAGAAAACCAACACGAACCAATCAAACCCAAACTGAAACACTGAACTATACCCAAATACCCACCTCCACACAGAAATAACCCGTGTGACTCACCAGCGCCAGCAACAAGAGAGGAGATTGCCATCAGGTGAGAGCGTCATTATGTTCTGTATTAACTGGAGCAAAAGATTGTGGAGGGGTGAGGTTTTTGGAAAGAAAACTCAGAGACTCCTCCTTTCCTCCCTGATTGTTTAGAATAGCCTTGCAATTAAAGACTAAAAATATACCGGCTATAAATTGTCTGACCAGCTCACCTGCCATGACTCAGTTGTGTCCCCTTCCCCCAAAATCCATGTTGAAGCTTTACCTCCCCATGTGAGGCCATGAAAATGGGGCTTTTTGGAGGGGATTAAATGAGGCCATAAGATAGAACCGGTGTCCTTGTAAGAAGAGGAAGAGACCATCCGAGAACTCTCTCCACCGTGTGGGAAACTGAGAGAAGGCTGCCATCTGCAAGCCGGAAAGAGCGCCCTCACGGGAACTCAACCACACTGGCACCTTGGTCTTGGACTTCCAGGCTCCAGCACTGTGAGAAATACATTTCTGTTTTTAAGTCACCCCCTTTATGGTATTTTGTTATGGCAGCCTGAGCTAAGATATCATCTCACCTCTTGTGGTCACAGGGAGGGTGCGGTAAAATCATTGCTGGAGACTGACTTCCTCACTCCCCTTAGCCTCATTCCAGTGTTGGAAAAGTAGCTAGTGAGATTAGGGAGGCTTAAAGATTTAGTGCAGAATTTAAAAAATCTCAATTTTCATGATTTGGAATGAATGCATTGTTTAAACCAAAAGTTTAATCATATATTATAAAATATTATTTTTTCATTTATACTAGGCCATTTGGAGTGTTTGAGTGAATAGATGGATATATGAAAATAGATCCTACCTAATAGATCTCATGATAGATAAGACCAGCACGTTTACATTTTTTTCCTCCTAGTTTTCCCCTAGTACTGAGATTAGTTTTATGCTTAAACAACCGAGACTGGACCTATATTAAGGGGGTTTGCCGGGCTCGGTGGCTCAGCCTGTAATCCCTTGCCTTTGGGAGGCTGAGGTGAGTGGATTGCCTGAGCCCGCGGGTTCGAGACCCGTCTGGGCAACTTGGCGAGACCTCATCTCTACAATAAATCAAAAAATTAGCTGGGCATGGTGGCGTGCGCCTGTAGTTCCAGCTACTCGGAAGGCTGAGGCGGAAGGATCGCCGGAGCCCAGCAGGTTGAGGTTGCAGTAGCCGGGAGCGTGCCACTGCACTCCAGTCAGGGCGACAGAGTGAGACTCCAACTCAAAAAAAAAAAAAGAGGGTTTGTTTCAGCTCTGCCCTCACCCAGAAGTCATCAGAGTCGAAGGATGACTTCGTGGGTCCTAGGAACCTGTGCCTTCCCAGACTCCTTCCTCCATAAACACATTCAGAACTATATTTTGACACCATTCTTTTGACTTGAAAGGAAACGAACTTGAAAGTATTGTCCCGAGCCCATAAACCTGTCGTGAGTCCTCAACACTGCGCTCAAGCACCCAACAGACAAGGCAGCCCAAATAGGTCAGCCCCCTTGCCCCTGTGTCCTGCTCCCATGATGCATTAGCTATGAGATTTGGGGACAATCACTCAGTATACTTATTTACAAAAATAAGATGAATGCAGCAAATCAGAATGGAGAGAAATCCTTCTTGTTAGCCAGAAACTTCTTTGAGTGGGGGAATACTTTGATAAGCTTCTTAGGACAGGAAGTGCTGAAGGGATAAGACTCTGCCTTGTGAGCTGGGACCGGGTGAGCTGGGATCGAGGGTGACGGAGTCTGTCCTCCCACCCTCCTAGAGGCTGGGCCAGGGATGCGGGGTGGGGAGTTGTCAAGCACAGCAGTGTCCCAGGGAGACCTTCTAAGAGGCCTGTGGTCTGCTCTCAGGACATCCTTGGTTGCTCCCTCGGGCTTCCTAGGAGTTGGGTCTTGGCGAGAAAGCTGCAAGGTGCCAAGCTCTGCTCTGTTCTGCCTAGAACAGAAGCGACTGGCATCTGAGCTATGTGCCCAGCCCTCCGTCAGTGCCCAGAGGGCCCAGTAAACAGCCCAAGGCAGGTCTGGAGCGCTGTCTGGAGTCATGTGCAGTGTCTACACGATGTTTAACTCATAAACTGGCAGCCCAGATAGTCATCCAGGGTAGTGGTCCTGCAGGTGATTTTCACCTGTCTCTCTCAGTGGACATTTGGGATGTCTGGAGACATTTTTGGCTGTTAGCTGGGAGGGGGAGAGGAGGAGGGTGCTATTGGCCAGGGTGACTGCTCAGCATTCTACAGTTCCCAGCACGGCTCCCACAGCGAGGGGTTGTCTGGCCTAGGATGTCCACGGGGCCGAGGCTGAGAAACCCTCTCCAGAAACTTCTCCTCTAATGAACATCCCAGGAGCGAAAAATCAGAGAGCAACATTGCCAGCATGCTGTGAAGTCAGCTGGCTCTATTATTTTTTAAAAAATACAATTATTTATTTTAAAATTTGTATTATTTATGTATTTATTTTAGAGATAGGGTCACGCTCTATTGCCCAGGCTGGAGTGCAGTGGTGCCATCGTAGCTCACTGCAGCCTCGACCTCCTGGGTTCAAGCGATCCTCCTGTCAAAGCCTCCCAAGGAGCTGGACTTGTGAGCTACCATGCCGGTCAAAAATCAAACAGTTTTATTTATGAGCATCTGCCTCTGCACTGCCTCTGTTGAACTGACATCTAACTAACTTTGCTACATGGTCTGCTAAATAAGTTTCTCTTTATCTTAGGCCTAAAAAGCACACATGAGTTTCCAATCAAAGTAATCAACCACGAGTTGCACAGCCAAAATTTCTATCTAGAGATAAGCACCCATTGCCCTCTGCTGGAGAATTTTATTTATAACTGCTGCATTAAGGGCTGAGAAAAGAAACACAGGTGGTTCTCATTTAAAAAAAATTTTTTTTTGAATTGGAGTCTCACTCTGTCGCCCAGACTGGAGTGCAGTGGCCGCTCCCGGCCACCGCAGCCTCGACCTGCTGGGCTCCGGCGATCCTTCCGTCTCAGCCTTCCAAGTAGTTGGAACTACAGGCGCGCGCTACCACCCCCGGCTAATTTTTTTGATTTATTGTAGAGATGAGGTCTCGCCAAGTTGCCCAGGCGGGTCTCGAACCCGTGGGTTCAGGCAATCCAGTTCTCATTTAAAAGGGTCTGGGGTCACTACCTTTCCTCTTTGAACACGTGATCGCCCACAAGGGCCTGGAGTGTGTTGGCTTACGTGACCAATTCCTTTCTGATGGAGTGCCCTAAAACTTTAGGTATTATTTGATAACAACTAAGTATTTCGGTTCCTGGTCTGTAAGCACAGAAGGACTTCATGAAATGAGATCAAAGCTTCATGACAGAAAGAACAGAAACAGATTCCAGAAGGCATTTTTTAGATTTTTGATTGCTTATACATTTTAGAAAATTTGGAAAATGATTGAAAAGTAAAAGAAAGATGAAAAAAGTGTGTGTCCTCTTGCAGGAAAAAAATTGACTATTAGCATTTTGAATTTTTTCTATAAAAACATGAAGATAATGTTTTTGGGGTTTATTTTTTTTTCTCTGAGTCCCATTCCATTGCACGGGCTGGAGTGCAGAGACATGGTCACGGGTCATCATAGCCTCAAGCTCTTGGATTCAAGCAACCCTCCAACCTCAGCCTTTCAAGTAGCTGGGACTACAGGACCATGCCACCACAGCTGGCTGGTTTTTTTGTTTGTTTGTTTGTTTGAGAATTGAGGTCTTGTTATCTTTCCCAGACCGGTCTCAAATTCCTGGGCTTATGCGATTCTCCCATCCTGGCCTCTCAAAATGCTGAGGTTATAGGAATGAACGACTGTGCCAGGCCCAAAATAATGTTTTTAAAACTTTTTTTCTTTTTGTTTTGCACAACTGTTATATTATAGATTTAAAAATGTGTTCTGCTTTTTTTCTTTTTCTCTAAACATATGCTAATCATTTCTCTGTGTTACATTGAGAATTTTGGGGCCGGGTGCAGTGACTCATGTCTATAATGCCAGTACTTTGGGGGAGGCTAAGAGTTCAGGACTTGAGGCCGGGAGTTCAAGACCAGCCTGGGCCACAGAGTGAGACCTCATCTCTCTATATAAAAATTTAAAAATTAGCAGATGTGTTAGTGCGTACCTGTAATCCCAGCTACTCAGAAGGCTGAGGTTGGAGGATCTCGTGAGCCCAGGAGGTCGAGGTGGCAGTGAGCTGTGATCATACCACTGCACTCCAGCCTGGGCAACAGAGCAAGACCCTGTTTGGAAAAAAAGAATTGTGTGTGTGTGTGTATGTGTGTCACTTTGAGGGACACACAGGTGCCTTTTCCAGGGAAGACCTCTGAGCCCAGTGGCTCCCTCGGGGGTTGTCTCAGCCAAAGCAGCCACCTAGGCTAGGGTCCTGCCTTTTCCAGCACAAGCCCCCACCCCACAGCTGGTGGAAGTGAGGTGTGAAGACCCGGCCATCCTGCCCAATATGGAGGGGCGCTGGGCCATTTCGGCTCTGGCACTCGATCAGCCACGGCTGGACTTCTGCCTCCGCCCAGCCCCGCATCCTCCTCTTGGCCTCTACAGCTGTTATCCAGGGGCCTCTCCTGCCTGCACCCTGCATACGAAATTCCCTCTCGCAGACACAGCCTGTGTGCCCGTCACTGTGACTGCAATCTTTTGAATGTAGGACTGTACGCACACATATTAGAACACGTGAACACTATGAAGGCATATTCAGGGAAAAGCAATTTCCCCCCACTCCTGTTGCTCTTCCCAGAAGTGAACACCGTTATCTGTTTGTGTGTATCTGCCCAGGGCTGAGCTGTCTGTGTACAAACATAGACACCTGTGTTCGCTCATTTTATGTGTTAACGTGACTGGGCTACAGGGTGCCCAGATAGCTGGCTAACCGTTGTGTCTGGGTGTGTCTGGGAGGCTGTTTCTGGAAGAGCTTGGCATTTGAACTGGTGGACTCACACGGCACATGGCCCTCCCCAGGGTGGGTGGGCGTCACCCAGCCCATGGAGGGCCGGACGCACCCAGAGGCCGAGGAGGGAGGAGTTCCCTCTGCCTGGCCGCCTGAGCCGGACGTCGATCTTCTCCCGCCTCGGTACCCCTGGTTCTCAGCCCTTCAGACCCGCCTGGAAGCTGCACCATCCGCTCTCCGGCCTTGAGCCTACACCGCTGGCTTCCCTGGGTCTCTGGCCTGCAGATTGTGGAACTTCCCAGCTTCCATATACCCATGAGCCAATACCTGATAATACATTTCTTTATATATATATTATAATGTCTTTATATATTATATATTATTTATATATACTACATATTACACATTATATAATATATTATTTATATTATTTATATATATCACACACACACAATCTTCTATTAGTTCTGTACCTTTTTCTTTTTGTTTTGTGAGTCAAACTCTCGCTTTGTCACACAGGCTGGAGTGCAGTGACAAAATCATGGCTCACTGCAGCCTCGACCCCTTGGGCTTCTGCCTCAGCCTCCTGAATAGCTGGGATTACAGGTGTGCACCACCATGCCCAGCTAATTTTTAAATTTTTTGTAGAAACGAGGTCTCACTATGTTGCCCAGGCTGGTCTTGAACTCCTGGGCTCAAGCAATCCTCCCATCTCAGCCTCCCAAAGTGCTGGGATTACAGGTGTGAGCCACCATGCCCTGCCTGTTTATATATATTATATATATATACATACATACACGCACACACTCCTTATATATAATTTCTTTTTTTTTTTTTTGAGTTGGAGTCTCACTCTGTCGCCCAGTTTGGAGTGCAGTGGCCGCTCCCGGCTACCACAGCCTCGACCTGCTGGGCTCTGGCGATCCTTCTGCCTCAGCCTTCCGAGTAGCCGGAATTACAGGCAGCTACCACGCCCGGCTGATTTTTTGATTTATTGTAGAGATGAGGTCCTGCTGCCCAGGCGGGTCTCGAACCCGTGAGCTCAGGCAATCCACTCACCTCAGCTTCCCAAAGGCGTGGGATTACAGGCTGAGCCACTGAGCCCGGCTATAATTTCTTTATATATATATTTTATATACATATATAATCTCTTGTTGGTTTTGTTTCTCTGGAGAGCCCTAATACAGATATATATTTCTTAAAAAAAAAATCTCTTTTATTTGGAAATAATTCCGGATGAACAGAAGTGCTGCACAGAGAATTCCCTTTCCTCCTTCCTCCGGATCCCCCTCCTGTGAACATCTCACACCACCATGAATATCAAGACTAAGCATTACAGTGGCACAACACTACGAACCAAGCTGCTACAGATTCCACTCAGATGTCGCCCGCTGCCACGAGAGTTCTCTTCCTGGACTTCACAGGACCACACTTGGCTCTGAGCACATCACTTTCTTTTTTTGCTTTTTTTTTTTTTTTTTTGGAGTAGGAGTCTCGTTCTGTCGCCCAGGCTGGAGTGCAACAGCCACTGCAGCCTCAACCTGTTGAGCTTAGGTGATCCTTCCACCTCACCCTTCCAAGTAGCTGGAACCACAAGTGTGCACCACCATGTCCAGCTAAGTTTTTGATTTATGGTAGAGACAAGGTCTTGCTAAGTTGCCCAGGTTGGTCTTGAACCCCTGGGCTCAGGCAATCCTCTTACCTCAGCCTCCCAAAGTGCTGGGGTTACACACAGGTGTGAACCACCTCGCCCGGTTAAGCACGTCACTTTCCATGGCTCCCTGACACCCTGCCCATCAGAGGTCCTGGGATCACCACACTTGTGTTGGCCTTCAAAAAATTCTGCTTTTAAAAAAATGTGAATGTAAGGTCATTCACAGTTTTTTGGGTTTATTTTGTTTTTTTTCTAGAGTTGGAGTCTCACTCTGTCGCCCAGGCTGGAGTGCAGTGGCATGCTCACGGCCACCGCAGTCTCGACCTCCTGGGCTTAGGCAATCCTTCCGTCTCAGTCTTCCAAGTAGCTGGAACTGCAAGCACACGTTACCACGTCTGGCTAATTTTTGATTTATTGTCGAGACGAGGTCTCGCCAAGGTGCCTGGGCTGGTCTCGAATCTGTGGGCTCAGGCAATCCACTCGCCTCGGCCTCCCAAAGTGCTGGGATGACAGGATTCACAGTTTTTCATCAAGTTCTCTCTTGATTTCTGATTCTTTCCTGAGAGCACAGGGGATGGCCATTTTTAACAAGTGTTTATTTGTGTTACCAAATCTCCCTCCTCCAGGGTTGTGCCTTCCTACCAGGAGCACATCATGGTGCCCTTTGATTGGCAGGGATGACTTCTTTCTTGAGACGAGAGCTTGCTCTATCAATCACCCAGGCTGGAGTGCGTGGCGCAATCATAGCTCACTTCTGGCTCGACCTCCTGGGTTCAAGTGATCCTTCTGCCTCAGCCTTCCAAGTAGCCGAGACTACAGGTGCACACCACCACGCCCAGCTAATTTTATTATTCATTTATTTATTTTTAGAGACGGGGGGTCTTGATATAATGCCCAGGCTGGTCTTGAACTCCTGGCCTCAAGCGATCCTCCGACCTTGGCTTCCCAAAATGCTGTGATGACAGGCATGAGCCACGGCACCTGGCCACAGGCATGACCTTGGATGGAGCCTCATTAGTACCTGCTGCCGGGGTCCGCCTTTTAGCCCTCAAGAGGGTCAGTCATGTCAGATGTCAAACCTCTGAGTCTCGCTTTATTCCTTGGAGACATCCTCCCAGGCCTTCCTCTTCCTCCTCCTCTCGGGCTGGCTGCCCTCCAGGCCTCCTGGCCTCTGCCACCCCGGGACTTCCCTTCGCCCGCTTCCTGGGTTAGTGTCCAGCCTGGGTTTCCCCCAGAAAATGGAGGCTGCAGCCCAGTTGCATGTGTGTGGTTTATTCTGGAAGGTGATCCCAGGGAACGGGAATAAGAGGTGAAACGGGAGGAGGGAGAGGTCACCCAAGGGCGCACTGTCGAGTTGGTCACCACCGTGAGCAGCTGGGGCTCCATCCCGACGGGGAAGACACCCCTGAATTTTCTGTTTGCAAGATCACATGGGTCTTTGATTCCCTGACAGCCAGGGCCTGCCTCCAGGAGCTACGAGTCCCTCGCACTCCTGTGCTCAGTGTGTGTGGGAGGGCCACAGACACCCACCCTGGGCGCTGTGAGGTCACCTGTGCCACGTGGCTGGGCGAGCAGAAGCTGTCCTGAGAGAAGAGACAGCGTGGGAGAGAGGCTGTCGGCAATGAGAGGGCTCTGTGCTTTCTGGCAGAGCTGTTTTCTAGTCGTTTCGTCAGGTTCAAAGGATGGTGAAGTGGCAGAAGGCACAGTGATGACCACTTCTTGAGCCACCCGACTGCCAGCTGGGCCGTGTTCTGAAATGTCACCGTGATGGGGCCTAGGGGCGGGTCCATTTTTTATCCCTTGTGCAGGGCATACGGGAGCCCTTGGAGTCTGGAAACGCCCATCTTGCAGTTGTGGAAAATGTCCTTAAGTTACTTAATAGTTTTTTCTTTCTCTTTTCTCTGCTCTTTCTGTTGGGAGTTCCTATGATTTAGTTGCTGGTCTTGATCTGGCCCTTTAAGATACTTCTTTTCACATGAATACACTTCTCATAACACAGGAGGTCAACAGACACATGAAAAAGTGCTCGCCTCACTAATCATCCGAGAAAGGAATTCAAAACCACATCGAGATACCACCTAACCCCAGTAAGAAAGGCCATCATCAATAAAACAAAAAAACAACGGATGCTGGTGAGGGTGTGGAGAAAAAGGAACGCTTCTACACCGCTGGGGGGAATGCAAACTAGTGCGACCTCTTTGGAAGACAGTGTGGTGATTTCTGAAAGAACTAGAAATTGACCTTCCATATGACCCAGCAATCCCCCTTCTGGGAATATACCCGGAGGAACTCAAGTCATTCTACAAAAAAGATAACCTGCATATGCAGGTTTATTGCAGCACTATTCACATAGCAAAAACATGGAACCAACCATGCCATGCTGCCCATTGAAACTGGACTGGATAAAAAAAATGTGGCACATATACACGATAGAATATTACACAGCCATAAAGGACAAACATATGTACTTTGCAGCAAATTGGATGGATTTAGAGTCTCTCATACTCAGTGATCTATCACAGAAACAAAGAACTGAGTACATGTTTTCATTCATAAGCAGACCCTGAACATTTACCATAATACTGTAAGAAAGGGATTGGCAGTAGTGGTATACTGAAAGGGTGTGTGTAGAGGAACTACAACATCAATAAGGGCACCTGATGTCAAACCAGGCAAAGTGGGAACCAAAGGGAGACACAAACTTTACCCGTACAATGACCACTTGTATACCTCATCCTGAGTTATACCCCACATCCTTGAAATAAAAAAAGATAAAAAATACATAAAAATACTTCTTTTCCATGGTCTGTGTCTCTGCTCTGTTTTCCAGAAGATTTGCCTTAATTTTAATACAAATTTCTTCGAGTTTATGCTCTAAAAGCTCTTTTTTATTCTATGTTTCTTTCATATATATGATGTATCATAGACACTATGACTATATAATAGACTTATGTACACTCATGATATGTACCCACATATGTGTATATCAACCTGTTCTTGTTTCATGAATGTAATTTCTTGTCTTATAGCTTTGAGAATGTTCAGTGATAATTATTTTAAAAAAAATTTTTTTTTTTTTTTTTTGAGTTGGAGTCTCTCTCTGTCGCCCAGACTGGACTGCAGTGGCTGCTCCCGGCCACCGCAGCCTCGACC
>NW_007252100.1:552395-555245 GCF_000164805.1 Carlito syrichta
CACACACACACACACACACACACACACACACACACACACACACACAAAATCAAAAAACTCAGCTGGTTGTGGTGATGTGTGCCTGTAATCCCAGCTACTTGGGAGGCTGAGGTGGAAGCCTCGCCTAAGCCCAGGAGGTCGAGGTTGTAGTTAGCCATGATCTTGCTACTGCACACCAGCCTGGGTGACAGATGAGACCCTGACTCAAAAAAAATAAAAAAAGCATCTTGAAAAATGTGCCGCCGGGCTCGGTGGCTCAGCCTGTAATCCCGCGCCTTTGGGAGGCTGAGGTGAGTAGATTGCCCGAGCCTGCGGGTTCGAGACCCGCCTGGGCGGCGAGACCTCATCTCTACAATAAATAAAAAAATCAACCAGGCGTGGTAGCGCGCGCCTGTAATTCCGGCTACTCGGAAGGCTGAGGCGGAAGGGTCGCCGGAGACCAGCAGATCGAGGCTGCGGTGGCCGGGAGCGGCCACTGGACTCCAGTCTGGGCGACAGAGTGAGACTCTGACTCAAAAAAATAAAAAAATAATAATTAAAAAATAAATAAATAAAAAATAAATAAAAATGTGCCATTCTGGGTTGGCTTCCTGTGTCTGCTAGTTGACATGGTGTAGGTGAGCATATTCGAGCTGATTTCGATGCTAAGAAATTACAGAAGCTTCAGGAATCGCCTCCAAACTCCTTGTGGTACCATAACCGTTTGAGTCGGTGCCTTTGAGAGCTGAAATAAGCAGCCCACGAAGGAGGCAGGACCCCTTCCTCTGACACCGGCCGGCTGCAGGCTTCTCCCAGGCAGGCTTGCCGTTTGCTGTAAGAACCTGTCGTCTCTGAAAAGGGAGTCCCAGCGATCACTTTGCCAACACGTTCCTCATAATTTACTTTAAGGAGAAACAGAATCAAACTTGAAATAGGTCTTTAAAGGAGCAAAGAGGCATGATGCCAGGGCAGAGCCACTCGGTAGAGCACGGCGTGTGTCTGAGCCCTCGGTCCGTGCCCGGGACAGCTGTTGGCCCCAAGAGCTCTGAGTGGGATTGTCCCGGTCTTTGCTGTTGCCAAGATGGATGGTGTCTCAGTGAAACCTCTTCTCCTCACAGTGGCCGGGCACAATATTGAGTGAAATAATGGCCAGGAAGAACACCGCTAGGCCCCTAATGAGAAGCTGTTGGCAGAAAAAGTGCTCTCACATTCATCAAAAAACCAATAAATGCCAACTAAGGAGCTGGAGAAGCAGCAGTTCATCTATTCCTTCTCTGGAGGCCTCTGGGGGGAGTTTGGGACAACACACCTGCCCTGTCTTCTCCCCAAATGTTGCTGAGGAAGCTTCCGGAAGGCCTAGAACATGTAGGGGTGGCTTTCCTGCAGAGATGAGGGGAGCGACAGGGAGGCTGCCCAGCTCTTGGTCAGAGCAGGCCGTGTTTGGAACCGGCCGGGCCAGGCCCATGTCCTCCCTGCCATTTTGTCTGTGCGGTGTTCCCACTTGTAGGTTGACTGAGAGCTGAGATCCCCTCCGGCCTAAAAAGCCAAAGCTTCCTAGGGATGAGTCAAGATGGATTCTTCTTCTGGATTCCTGTGATACTCACGGCCTGGGCTGTTCCTAGCAGCCACCTCCCGCCGCTTCCTGGTAGCATGCCTTCGGCTGCAAAGGCTCGCTTCACTTGCTTGCTGGGAGAGGATGTTTGCTGAGTGACTATGAATACGAGCCAGCTTCTCCACGTAGTTTGGGACCCCTCCCCATGGCAGACACAGAATCGGGGGCTTGTGTGAAGGTGGCTTATTTGGAAAGTGACCCCAGGTTGCCCACGCGGGGAAGTGGGGCCAGGGAAGCCAGGGAAGGAGAAAAGCCAGTCACATCGGGATTAACCAACAGGTCACGGTTGTGGGTGACCAGGCTCATTCCTGCTGCGGGGCTGAGCAAACACCGGAACATCGCTGAGACATTCTCTCAGGGTGCTGGAGGCAGGCTCTCACACAGGGGCTCTTCTGCTACCCGAGGGTGTCCCTGCAGGCCTCACCTCTCCTTTCCTTCTGGGGTGGCCTGATTTGGGCTGAGCAAGCCCTGGGGAGCCACAGAACTCCTTCAGAGAAGCAGAAAGACAAAAGCGAAGAGATGCCACTAGTGGAAACTGCCCACGGCGGCTGCAGGTGAACTTGGGGGACCCGGAGGCTGTGGGCAGATCAGCAACGTTTGAGACATGCGTGTTACTTCATGTTGCTTTCTTTAACCCTCACGACCATGTAGGAGGTAGGTATTGTCATCATCTATGGTATCTTTAAGAGAAGCAGACTCAGGGGTCAATCCCATGCACCCCGTCACACAGTCGTAAGGCTCTGGGGGTCACCCCACTGTCTGACTCTTGTCCTGGGACAATTTTGTATTTGGATTTTAACATGGTCATGATTTACCTTGTCTAGACTATTTTCCTGGATGGTCAGAATTGTCTTTTTTTTTTTTTTGAGTTGAGGTCTCACTCTATTGTCCAGGCTGGAGTACAATGGTATGATCCCAGCTCATCGCAAGCTTGACCTCCTGGGTTCATGTGATCCTTTTGCCTCAGCCTCCCAAGGAGCTGGGACTACAGGTATGCACCATCATGCCTGGATAATTTTTAAATTTTTTTGTAGAGCTGAGGTCTCACCGTGTTGCCCAGGCCGGGCTCAAGCAATCCTCCCACCTCGGCCTCCAAAAGTGTTGGGATGACAGGCGTGAGACCCCACGCCGGCTGGAATCGTCTTGCACAAAAACAAACAATTCGCCGGGCTCGGTGGCTCAGCCTATAATCCTGCGCCTTTGGGAGGCTGAGGTGAGTGGATTGCCTGAGCCCGTGGGTTCGAGACCCGCCTGGGCAA
>NW_007252100.1:555372-584751 GCF_000164805.1 Carlito syrichta
CGAGGCTGCGGTGGCGGGGAGTGGCCACTGCACTCCAGTGTGGGCGACAGAGTGAGACTCCAACTCAAAAAAAAACAAACAACTCATTCCACAGTGCCTGACATAGTGCTTTGCAACGAAGCAGGCATTCAATAAATACATGATTTGATGTTTTAACAATCGCCTCTGGGCCGGACATAGTGGTTCAATTTTTATTTTTAAAAATATTTCCCTCTGTACCACTTAAAGCCCCCATGTGCACTAGACCCGGGAGACCCCTTGACTTGAAAACATTGGTCTGGGAGACATGAGTGTGTCCTCAGACGATACCCATTTTTCAACTTCAATCTGGGAATTGTTGACTTTTAGTTGTTATTTAATTAATCCAAGACCCTTCTTGATCTTTTTCTTCCTTAGCCATTCTGGAGCTTTGACACCACCAAAAAATACTTTTTAAAATAGTGTGGTTGTTAGAAATGGTATGTATTTTATTTTATAAAAATGCAAATATTTGAGCAGTATAAAGAACATAAAATGCCAGGCTGGGCATGGTGGCTCAGTCTGTAATCCCAGCACTCTGGGAGGCTGAGGCGAGAGAATCACTTGAGTCCAGGAGTTCAAAATCAACCTAGCCAACATAGCTAGACCCCAATTTATACAAAAAAGAAAAATAATAGTCAGGCATGGTGGTATGTGCCTGTAGTCCGAGCTACTTGGGAGGCTGAGATGGAAGGATCTCCTGAGCCCAGGAGGTCAAGGCTTCAGTGGGCTGGGATTGTGCCACTGCACTCCAGCCTGGGTGACAGAGTGAGGCTCCAATTGAAAGAAAGAAGCCGGGCGCCGTGGCTCATGCCTGTAATCCCAGCACTTTGGAAGGCAGAGGCGAGAAGACTGCCTGAGCCCAAGGGTTCGAGACCGGCCTGGGCAACTTGGTGAGACCTCGTCTCTACAATAAATCAAAAAAATTAGCCGGATGTGGTGGTGCATACCTGTGCTTCCAGCTCCTTGAAAGGCCAAGGCAGAAGGATCACCTGAGTCCAACAGGTCGAGATTGCAGTGGCTGTGAGTGTGCCACTGCATTCCAGCCTGGGCAACAGAGTGAGATGAAAGGAAGGAAGGAAGGAAAGAAAAGAAAAGAAACAGAAAGAGTTCCACCACAGTCACTTTGGAAAACAGTCTGGCATTTTTTCAAAATGTTAAACACAGAGTTACCACAGGACCCAGCAATTCCACTCCCAGGCATATACCCAGGAAAAATGAAAATTTATGTCCATAAACAATAACCGACACATGAATGTTCACAGCATCCTATGAGCACTGTTCATAGGAGCCAAAAAGTAGAAGCAGCCCAAATGCCTATCAACTGGTTAATAATAAACCCAATCTGGAATATCCACACAATGAAATACTATGTGGAAGAAAGTGCTGACCGTGCTCCAACATGGACAAGCAGGTGAAGAAGTCAGACACAAGGGACACATACGGCGTGAACCCGTTTATAGAAAATGTCCAAAACAGGCAAGTTTCTGGCGACAGAGAGCGGATGGGCAGTTGCCTGGGACTGGGTGGCTTGAGAGGGACTGGTTGACTGCTAATGAGTACGGGGTCTCTTTTAGTGGTGATGAGAATGTGTTAAAATGGATTGTGGCACATGACACAACTCTGGGAATCAACTGAAAAACATTGAATTGTATCCTTTAAGTGGACACACTGTACATATGTGACTTACATCTCAATAAAGTTATTATTTTGAAAAAAGAGCCAGTAATTCCATCACCCAGGGTAATTCCATCACCCAATTTATATACAATACAAAGTGTAAGCCATTTTCCCTACCTTGTCCCCACCCCGTTCCCCAGAAATGCCAACACAGCTGGATCGCATAGCGTGACGTTGTAAATGTGAACCACCCTCTAATTCATAAGACAAACCCTGTGTCTATCTTTAAGTGAGACTCTAGCTTGTCATGCGTTCTTGCAAGCCTGGTCCCTGAAGATTCTCTAGAACTTTTAAGATAAACCAGGCCCAATGCACGTTGCATTACTTTGACATACTTTTCTTCTGTGACACTGGCCTATTTATGTTTTCTAATTCTTTTTGTACCAACCAAATTTCGAATGTATTAGCCTATGAAAATATATATTTCCTCTAGATTGTCAAGTATTTCTAACATACTTCCTTTTTGTTTCCAAATTTCCCATCTGCTAGGTTGGGACTGTATCCCTCTTCTCATAAGCTGGGATTCTCCACTTTTGATCCCAATCCTCAATCAAAATCTTACTGCTAGGCTGATAGTTTAAGTACCTTGGCTTTTGCCTGGGCGATCTGGCCCTGCTAAATTTTCCCCGTGGGTCCCATGCCCAATCACATATCTCATACTTCAGAGACCCTTTCTCCCCTCGGAATGTTGTCTCACCTGTTCCCGCCTCCCCCCCAACCCTCTCTCCCCCGCTGCCCCGGTACAGACTTGCCTATTTTCCAAGATGGCCTTCTTCATGAAACTTCTGATTCTCCAGCTGGAAATAAACTTCTTTGCTTCTGATGGCGTCCTACCCCGGGCTCATTAGATATTCATAATTTTCTCACCTTCACTGAGAGCATCTACTAGAGAACGCTTTGGGTTGGAAATACGGAAGGTTCCATTCAAAATGGATTAACCCCTAAGGGCGGATATCTCACAAGTCCCAAGACAGAGTGGTTCTGTCACATCATCAAAGACCCGGTTTCTTCCTATCCTTCCACCCTGCCCTCCTCTCCGAGAAGACTCCGGTCTTCTGGCTTGTCCTCTCAGGGGCACGAGATATCTGCAGCCCAAACCCCAGGGAGAACACATCACTTCTATGGAAGAAAGCCTCTAAGGCAGTCCTCACCCTCCCCAGCTCCTGAGATTCATCCCTGGTGTGGTGCGGGACGGAGACTTGCTCCGAGCCAATGGAATACAGCAAAGGGGGCGGGATACACATGATGACATGCATGTGCTCATGTTGCATATACCAGTGACAACAGAGACTCGCCCTTGCTGGCTTTGATGACGCAGAGCTGGCACATGGAGAGCCCCACGTGTTGAGGGACTGGATGTGGCATCTGGTCAATAGCCAGCAAGACACCGAGATCCTCAGTCTGGAAGCCTGCAGGGAACTGAGTGCAGCCCACAGTCACGTGGGATTGGAAGCAAACCCTTCCCCCGTCAAGCCTCAGAAGAGACCACAGCTCTGGTTGACACCTTCATTCCATCTTTGTGAGACCCTGAGGCAGAGAGCCCAGCTAGGCTGTCCCTGGACTCCTGACCCCTAGAAACTTTAAGATAAAGAAATGTGTGCTATTTTAAGCTGTTAAATTTGTGGTAATAGTATTACACAGTGCTAGATAACTAATAAACTTCCTTGAGTGCTTTTTTTCAAGATGATCCCCAGTGTTTCAGGATTATATCCTGTAGTTCATTCTTAGTCTAGTTACTGGCGGAGGGAATAGAATTACCAAATTTGGCATAAAAGAATCAGAATTTTCTTCTAAAAATACACACACAGAGAAAATAGTTGTTTTACTATTTTAAAATATAGGCACATCCATAAAGTTTGTACATTCTATAATATGGCCGGTCTGGTCACTTAAAAGGTCAATGTCATTAAAAAAAGTAAATCACACTGTTCTGGAATTTTTTTTTTTCTTGAGTCCAAGTCTCACTCTGTTGCTCAGACTGAGTGCAGTGGCACACTCACGGCCACTGCAGCCTCCATCTGCTGGGCTCAGGTGATCCTTCCACCTCAGCCTTCTAAGTAGCTGAGAATACAGGTGCACGCCTCTACACCTGGTGAATTTTTTATTTATTGTAGAGATGAGGTCTTGTTATGTTGCCCAGGCTGGTCTTGAACTCCTGGGCTCAGGCAATCCTCTTGCCTCAGCCTCTTTTTTTTGTTTTTGAGTTGGAGTCTCACTCTGTCGCACAGGTTGGAGTGCAATGGCACACTCACGGCCACCCCAGCATTGACCCGCTGGGCTCCAGAAATCCTTCCGCCTCAGCCTTCCAAGTAGCTGGAAATACAGGCCTGGTTAATTTTTGATTTATTGTGGAGACAAGGTCTTGCCAAGTTGCCCAGGCTGGTCTTGTACCTGTGGGCTCAGGAAATTCACCCGCTTCGGCCTCCCAAAGTGCTGGGATTACAGGCTAAATCACCAGTCTCAGCCTCTTAAAGTTCTGGGATTACAGGTGTGAGCCACAGCACCCAGCCTGAGTTTTTAAAACTAATTTTTTTTAAAGTTCTAACAACCAAATACAATGTGTGAATCTTTACTGAATCCTGCATCAAAAAACTAAAAATATAGTTTGGGAACACTTAGAGAAATTTGAACATGGATTGGACAATTAATAGTAAGGAAGTATTTTAAATTTCCTTAGTTGTGAGAGAAGCATTATAGCCATATGTGGGAACATCCTTCTATTTAGAAGATGCATGCTGAAGTGCTTAGAATGAAAGTATCCTGATATCAGTATCCTGATGCAGTTTAATTTTAAGTAGTTTAGCCAAAGTAAAATCTATTTACACACACACAGATTAAAGCGAATGTGGAAAAATGTTAATGAATGTTAATTGAATCTAGATAATGACTAGGAGGGATGTTTGTACTATTTTTTCAACTTTTCTAATACCTAACTTTTTATGACAAAAATCTAGAAATAGATTCATCCCTGAGGCTGGGGAAGGGCTAGCTGCCTCTGGAGCACATGGTCACCTGGCCCCAGAACAAACTTGGGGTTTGCTGGAAAGACGTGCTAAGTACCTGTGTGACCCTGTGCGTACATATGCACCTCTATGCATGTGTGAATGAACAGGTACACGTGTGTGTATGAAGAGGGAATGGTCGTTGGGTGGACTAACCAACAGTCTGTCAAAAAGAACCAAAAGTCATGGAAGGCACACAGACTTTACATCCCTATATATAGGCAGGTGTGGTGGTGCACCTGTAGTCCCAGCTACTTGGGAGGCTGAGGCAGAAGGATTGCTTGAGCCCAGGAGTCGGTCATTGTAATGAGCTGTGTGCTCACCACTGCATTCCAGCCTGGGTGACAGGGAGGACCCTATCTAAAAAAAAAAGGCCTATTCCATGGGCTATTGGCTATCTGGCACTGTTTTAGACTCACTAAATCATCATGTGCCCTTGTATAACACCCCCAAGGTCACTGGAAATCAACCCTGGAGCTGCTGTTCTGTCATTCACTTCATTTGTTTATATTCTCCAGGGCTCAATCAAGCCAGCCCTTGACTGATCTCTCACCCCCACTGGGCAGAAGTGAACACCCTCATCACTTACTTCATAGTCCCTGGACATGCTGGGGTACAGTCTGCCCAACTGAGCCCAACTCAGCTTCCCTGGGAGTAAACTGCAGAGGGAAAGATGAATATTCTGGACATTCCAAAAGCAATGATTATGTGTGGTTATCAGAAGACTTTTGTTTGTATCCTGGTGGAAGGAAGCAGAGATACAAATAAACACAGAATTTATATTTGCCTTGGGATAAGTTCTATGGCCTTGGAGGTGAGCAGTGGATTTTCTTTCTGGATCCTTTCTGTACAGGCAACTAGTAAAATGTATAGCCTGTCTCTGAGTGCATGTTGGCTCGTGGCTGGGAAACCAGCCTGCAGGCCACAAGATTTCATGGTTTGCGGGCATAGTATGTACTCATACACAAACAGGAAAGTCACCTTTGGTGATCATTCGCCAGATGTGTGAGAAGGCCATCACCCTCTCCAAAGTCCAGAGTTTATGTCACTCCCTGGTCACTGTGATCCAGCAACCACAAGGCTACGACTTCCACTCAGGCCACCTGGGACGGAACCCACAGCGGTGGCCTCTCTGACTTGCAGGATTTTGAGCTGACCAGGACAGCCAGTCCTTTGTACCATAGTGCAGAAACTGCCAGCTGCCTCACGGGTAGACACATCCCTCCTTCTGGGGCAAGGAATGCTTGGTTTGGACAACTGTCATGGAGTAGGCTGGCCATTTCTTCAGGCTTGCTGACCTCAGGCTGGCCTCACAGTAGCCCACGGTCCCTCATGAGGCAGTGTGGTGGAGGGAACGATGACCAATGGCTTTATCAGGTAGCTGGTGTCTGGAATTTCCGCCCTATAATCTCAGCTCTTTGATCTTGGACCAGGTGTATAACCCAGGTCTCAACTACAGTAAGTCCCCTACATACGAACCTTCAAGTTATGAGCTTCAGTGATGCACATCTGCTTTTTTATGTATCACTTCTCTCCACCGGGTGTCAGTATGTCCTGGTTAATACATATAGTACTACGTAGCCTGCTGTGTTCGTTGGGTACCTCGGCTAACTTTGTTGGACTTCAAACAAATTGGACTTACAAACAAGCTCTTGGAACAGAATGTGTTCGTATGTTGGGGACTTCCTGCATTCAACTATGATTGGTGATCACTGTAGCATCTACGCCATTGGGTTCTTGTGAAGACTAAATGAGAACAGACAGAGAATACCTAGCACAGAGGGTTTGTCCAGGAAATGGAAGCTCTAGTGATTTTTCTGGCTCTTGAGTAGCACTTAGTAACAGACTCCTCCTTTTCCTTTTCACTCTGTCGCCCAGGCTCGAGTGTAGTGGCATACTCATGGCCACCTGTCGACCTGTTGGGCACAGGCGATCCTTCTGCCTCAACCTTCCAAGTAGCTGGAACTACAGGTGTGTGCTATTATGCCTGGCTAATATTTATTTATTTATTTATTGTAGAGATGAGGTCTCGTCAAGTTACCCAGGCTGGTCTCGTCCGCGGGCTCAGGCAATCCCTTTACCTTGGCCTCCCAAAGTGCAGGGATAACAGGCTTGAGTCACTGTGCCTGGTGACTCCTCCTCTTCAAAAAACACATCCTTTTCTGCGTTTCTAAAATCTAGGAAAGAAAAACATTACTGATCTCAACAGAAACCCGTGAAAATACTTGGAATGTCCAGATCATGAGATATTGTCCCGGCACCTAAATGAAAGCCACAGGCCAGAGCCACATGCTTCTTCATCTCCAGTAGTGGCATTAATCCCATGTGTGCTCGCATTTGTCTCTTAGGTGAAATAAATCGGCTTAAAAAGTCAGCCTTCTGGGGCTGGGTGCAGTGGCTCATGCCTGCAATCCCAGCACTCTGGGAGGCCGAGGCAGGAGCACTGCTTGAGCCCAGGAGCCCGAGACCAGCCTGGGCAATAGAGTGAGGCTGTGTCTCTAAACAGTCAAAAAAATTAGCCGGGTCTGGTGGTGCGTTCTTGTAGTCCCAGCTACTCGTGAGGCTGAGGTGGAAGGATCGCCTGAGTGTAGGAGATAGAGGCCATGGTGAGCCGTGATCGTGCCACTGCACTCCAGCCTGGGTGACAAAGTGAGATCTCAACTCATAAAATAAAATGAATGAGATGAGATGAGATAAAATAAAATAATACGAGTAAAGTCAAATAAAATAAAACAGCCTTACAGGCAAGCTTGAGGACAAGAGATTTGCAACGTCTCGAGGGTCACATTACACTGGAAGCCAGAAAGTCCTAAACTTAGTTCGCAACCCGGGGACCGCCAGCACCTGATGCTAGCTGCATTCCTTACCAGAAGCTGAGCAGAGTTTGAAAATGTGTCTGGCCGGGCACAGAGGCTCACACCTTTAATCCCAGCACTTTGGGAGGCCAAGGCAGGAGGATGGCTTGAGCCCAGGAGTTTGAGACCAGCCTGGACAACAAAATGAGTTCCCATCTCTAAAATAAACAGGTGTGGCATGCATTTGTAGTCCCAACTACTTGCGAGGCTGAGGTGTGAAGACTGCTTGAGCTCACGAGTTCGAGGCTGCTGTGAGCACCACCGTACTCCAGCTGGGGCAACAGACCTTATCTTTAAAAAAAAGAAAAAAAGAAAAAGAAAATGTGTCTGGAGGCAGCGATTCTCAAAGGGTAGGTACATGCCCACACCCCTCCTGCCCCCAACCTTCTCATCCTCAGGGTGAGCCTGGAGTCTCAGCGTCACGTACTCTGGATGGCAAAGACATTCACTGGAGAAACGTGAGGTGCTCACCCTGTGTCTGTCAGTGCATAGACACACAGAAAGAGGACACTGATTTTTTTCTTTTCCCAGACAGCTCACGGTGTGCTCGGGAGGATCAAGTGACCAGTCTCCACACCTACTTAATCTATTTAAATCACATAAGAGTATTCCAAGGCCATAGGCATGATTATTTCTCTACAGAATCAAGGAGATTTTCTGCGTGGAGACTGTCTCATGGAGAGTTGAAATGTTTTATGTCTCTTGAGTCCTTGGCGAGGGTGGGTCCTGCCTCAGTCCTGCCTCCACTCTGGAAGGGTGGCCGCTCGCTTACGGTGTGGGAAGGAGTGTCCCAAACGCCAGGTTTCCTCCCTGGCTGGCCATCGCGGGGTTTGCCAACTTCTATCCTCCATTTCATCCACTCCCCATGAAACCATGGCTTTTAACACAGGCCACGCGCTGTGAAGCCAGCATTCATGCCATCAGAGCCACCCATCTGGCGTCTGAAATTACAAGGTCATGGTGTGACCAGGCCCCGAGGCAGAAGTGACCTCCTGGGTGCTGCCTAGGCCTCCACACCCCGTCCACACTGGCTCAGTGGGACCAGATGGGCTTCCTCTTCTGGAGGAAGGCCGTGATGCCCTCCTGCCCATCTGGCAGGGCCAGGTTGTCCACCATGGTCTGGGAGGTGAGGTGGTAGGCTGTCCTCAGGTCCTGGGGCAGCTGCCGGTAGAAGGCGGCCTTACCCAGGGTCACCACTGGGCGGCTCAGGGAGGCGATCTTCCTCGCCACCCTCATGGTCTCCTCCTGCAGCTGCCCCTCCGGGACCACTCTGCTGACCAGCCCGTGCAGCAGGGCCTCCTGGGCGGAGATGGGCTCCCCGGTGAACAGCATCTGCAGGGCGACCTGGGGGAGATACAGGAGTCATGAGGGCGCTCCCCTGTAACGCGCCCCTGCCGCCTCCGTCCCACCCTCACCACTTTGTGCTCTCCTGACTGCAGCCTCGGTCCAATGACCTGCTACCTCAGATAACGTGCCACCCGTGCCCTGATGTCTTTGGCGCCTGTCTCCTGCCAGGGATGGATCAGATCTTTTCCTGGAGCCAAGAAACCACGCGCAGCCGGGAGGAGGGCCTGCCTCGTGTCCTCTTGCTCCTCCGCAGATCTGTTCGCGGTGGGACGCCATCTGCCCCTTCCCAAGGCTGAGCGCAGGACAGCAGCCACCTCGGACGGGTGCCCTGCAGATGCTGCGGCTGGGGCCCCAGTACCTCTCCGAGCCAACCAGGGCCACTTTCCTCAAGGAGACCCCTTGTCACAGGTGCTGGCACCTTGTCCTGATTTGAAAGAGCAGCCCCCAACCTCCTGGAGACGGGGGCATTTACAGAAATTGTCCTGCAGGGACCAGACGTAGACCCAGTCTGCTTTTAACTCCCTCCCACCGCCCTCTCCCCAGATTCCTAGACCGGCAAGAGGGGGGGTGCAGCCTCCTCACCCCTCACTGTGTCCTCTGTTCCACATGTTGAACTTTGACTGATCCCCTGACTATAAAGCCCAGTTTCTCTAAACTCAAATTTGCATCTGAAAAGAGAGGGGAGCCTCGGGCCTGGGCTGGGGACCTCTCCTCTCCCTCTGGCCCTGGCTCACTCTTCCATAACCCTGTGACCTTTCTGTTTCTCAACCACCAGGCCACAGTCACCTCAGGATCCTGGCATGCTCCTTCTTCTCTTCAGGCCTCTCCCATACCCCCTTGGTCCGTGAGGTCCTCCATGACCGTCCTACTGAAATCGTAAAACAAACCACAACACTGTCCCCTGTTCTGGCTACATTTTTTATCCTCTGCACCTTTTTCCATTTAACACACCATGGATTTTCCACGCTTATTTGTTTATCTTGTTTCTCCTTTGCTAGCATGTAAACCCCAACAGGGAAGACTTTTTTGGTTTGTCTTCCACTCACTTCTTCATCCCCAGCACTGGAAGACTGTCTTGCACATAGTAAGCAACCTACTAAATATTTATGAATGAACGAATGATGAGAGAATGAATGAAGGCAAATAGAGTAGAGCACAAGTGATGCTATGGTTCCTTTGAGCCATATGGTTCCCTAGGGTCCCATCACTAGGTCAAAACAATGACACGGTTTCCAGCTGGCTCTTCCTCTCGGAACCCGGCCACCATGCTGTGAGGAAGCCCAATCTACTCTGAGGCGCCAGACCCACCCCCAGGGGCCCAGCACGAGGCAGCCTCAGCAGCCAGACGCCTTCAGACGGGTCCCCAGGTGTCACCCCTCCGTCCTCAGTCTTCCCAGCAGAAGTCACAGACATCGTGGCGCAGAGACGAGCCTTCCTCACCGAGCCCCGAACAAACCGCCAGTTCTCGAGCTCAACACATGTTGGCTATTTTGAGCTACCAGTTGGAGTGGCTTGCTACTCAGTGGCTGATGGCTGGACTCACTGGAGACGGAAATGTGGGAGCATCAGCATTCAGAGCAGGATTCCTCCAGCTTGCTGAGGGGCTGTCCTGGGCGTGGCAGGATGTACAGCAGCATCCCTGACCCCCACCTCTGCATGCCAGTAGCACTCACTCGCCCGCCCCGCCCCTGCTGCGCTGTAACATTCAAACAGGTCCCCAGACATCACCACGTCCTTGGGGCTAATATCGCTCCTAGTTTAAAACCACGGATCCCAGGACACACCCCTGCTCCAGCTCTGGCCTGAACCTCATGCCAGCAGCGCTCAGAGCAGAAGCCAAGGTGGGATAGCGTCACCACCTCTCCGAGCCACTTTTCCGTTAACGCAGGTGACTCCCTGGGAATTCACATGTCAGGAAGTGGCCAAGCCTGAAAAACTGACACAATATTAAAAAGCCAAAACCATCTAAGTCAAGTTCATCGATCCCCCGTCTCTTGGAATGATCCAGACCTCGAGGGCATTCAAGGAGTAGCTGAGATCAGGGTCAGGACTAGCAGGGGACATAATGGCCTGAAAAGCGGTCAGTGCTCCCTTCTGGCTGGTTCAGCAGAGGAGCCTTCGCTCAAGGCCAAGGTGGGCAACGTGCGGTGTGAGCTCCCGGCTGTGGGTCCAGCCTCCCATCAGACGCCTTCTCCTCTGCTCCTCCTCCTCCTGTCCTGTGGCGCTCTCTCTCCAGTCTCTGTTCTCCTGGTCCCAGGCACCATCACACATCTAGAAAGCACCCGTCTGACACAGGCTTCCCAGTGCCCCAGGATGTCTCTAGCTCCTGCAGGCTGGAGCCTGGGGAGGGGCTTGGACAGGGCCTGGCCCCAGGCCTGCTGAGCGCAGACCCTCCGGAGGACCCCCGAGCAAACTGCTTCTCACCTCTCACCTCCTCAGCCAGAGCACGGGGGCACAAATGACTGTCGCCGAGGGACGTTGTCAAGAGCTACTAATGACGGCAGGGCACCCTGTCACATCGAGGACAAGGGAAAGGCTGGGGAAAATGGTCATTTGAGCAAGACAGAAAGTAGGGGAGTCATGATGTCATTATGAAGGCTTTGCTTGCAGCAAAGAAGCTCAAGGGACCTGGCCCGAGGCAGCGTTTATGAAGGAAGGTGACCAACTTCCACGAGGAGAAACTCAAATGACAGCATCACATTGTCAGGTCCATTCGCTCATTCATTCATTTGACAAATATTTGTTTATTTTTGGGTTGGGGTCTCACTCTGTCACCCAGGCAGGAGTGCAGTGGCATGATCACAACTTACGGCAGCCTCGACCTCCTGGGCTCAGGTGATCCCTCCACCTCAGCCTCCCTAGTAGCTGGGGCTACAAGTGTGTGCCACCACACCCGACTATTTATTTTTATTTTTTATTTTTTGTAGAGACAAGGTCTCACTTTGCTGTCTAGGCTGGTCTCAAACTCCTGGCCTCCCAAAGTGCTGGAATGATAGGTGTGAGCCACCACTCCCAACCCCACAAATATTTACATAGAGAACCTACTATGCGTCCAACACTGTGCTACAGACCGAACCGCATCCCCCACAAATTCATATGGTGAAGGCCCAGCCCCCACGTGACTGTGTCTGGAGACAGGGCCTATAAGGAGGTAATAAAGGTTAAGTGAGGGCACAGGGTGGGCCCCAACACAGGATTACTGTCCTTATAAAAGGAGACATCCGAGCTCGCTCTCACCACCATCTGAGGACACAGTGACAAGGAGGCTGTCTGCAAGCCAGGGAGAGAGCCCCCGCCGGAAACCAAGTCCACCAGCATCTTGACCTTGGACTTGAGAACTTGAGAACTTGAGAAAATGCAATTTCTGTTGCTGAAGCCACCTGGTCATGATGTCTGCGATGGCGGCCTGAGCTGAGACACACAGGGATTGGCTGTATCTTAATTCTGAAGCAACACCAAAAACTTGCGTTAAAAACAGCACGTAAGTCCCCAGAGTGAATCCCTCTGGGAGGATGTGGAATTCTAGCCCCTGGCTGCATGAACAGGGAAGGCCCGTATCTGTCGGGGGAGGAGGCTCTACTCATAGGCAGCAGCAAGGATTTAGCAGCCTCTTATATTCCTTTCCACACGGAAACGAACTTGGCCCGAATAGGAAGGATTTTAATGGGGCAGAAAAGACATTTTCCCGCTCAGTCCATCGATCAGTCAGAGAAAGACGGATGGCCAGGCCTCCAGCCAGACACATTCAGAGAGACGGACCATCAGAACAAGAGAGACGGCCATAAAGCCAGACAATTATCGAGCGAGCCCCTGCTGACTTCTGGAGGCTGTGCTCGGCAAATTCAGAAGGGAAGCGGCAGACACCGGCCCTGTCTCTGCTGTTACCTACGGCCTAGTGGCTGCAAGGACCACTGAGTTAAGAAATCACCTCACAAGGAACCATTTTAAAACACGAAAGCGCCTCATCTTTCTGGAACACTCTGTCTGTAGCCGTGCCAAAGGGCCACATCAACTGGCCAAGTCCTTTCTGCTCTTAGATTCATTATCACTTATTTTTAGGGCAAACTTCTTATTTTTTTCTTTTTTTCAAGTTGGAGTCTCACTCCGTCGCCTAGACTGGAGTGCAGTGGTTGCTCCCAGCCACTGCAGCCTCGCCTGCTGGGCTCCGGCGATCCTTCCGCCTCAGCCTTCCAGTCGCTGGAACTACAGGCACGTGCTACCACGCCCGGCTGATTTTTTGATTTATTGTAGAGATGAGGTCTCGCCAAGTTGCCCAGGCGGGTCTCGAACCCGCGGGCTCAGGCAATCCGCTCACCTCGGCCTCCCAAAACGCTGGGATTACAGGCTGAGCCACCAAGCCCAGCCGCAAACTTTTTTTTTTTACCACACACAAGATTAACTTACTATAAAAACGGTTCTCAACCTTGAACAACTATCATAATACTATGAGAAAAGGACTGGCAGTAGCAGGAAACTGCAGGGGGTGGGGGGCAGGGAGGTGGGCTTGGCCATAGTGGGAATCTGCCTGGGGAAGGGGGGGCACACCTCATCAACAAGGGTACCTGCATCATGAATATTTGTATACCTAACCCTGGATTGTATCCTGCATCTTTAAAATAAAAAATTTAAATTAAAAAAAAAAACCAAACGGTCCTCAACGTTCTGCAGCGGGGATTTATTGTGCTCCCTGTGTGTCCGCATCCCTGCTTGACATCAAGGGCATGACTGTGAAGGGATAACGCAGAACCCAAGGGCATGGTCTTGGGCGGGGACCATCTCCCTCTCTGGGCCGTGGAACCGGATCCTGGGGCCTCTGCACCATCTGGGGCCTGGGGTGGGGCACACGGGCTCGGACATGTGCCGTCTCTTCTCAGGGCCTCCTAGGATGTGCCCCAGGAATGTCAGCTTTCAAAGAAGCCAGGAGCAAAGGTGAGCACCTGGGCAGAGGGCAAAGCGGCCAGCTGAGCGACTTCCTTCCTGAACTCACGGCTGCGTCTGCATGGACAGATGGGAAGGGGCGAGAAAGGGCTTGGGGCTCTCCTGGTAACTGGGCAAAACACTGAGCCGGCCAGCGCAGAGAACTGTGGTGTGCCGGCTTCCGCCAGTTTGGAGACAAAACGTGGACTGGCTGGAGGACACCTCACAAGTGGCAAGTGTGTGGCCGCTCATGCAGCCCCGGCTCTGTTCCTTCACCCAGAAGGCTTGGTGAGATTCACGCTGCTCACGAGAGACGACTTGCCTGGACTGAGGTCAAGGGCCAGGAGGCCTGGACCGAGTGTCTTCCTGGCCCTGCCTCTGGCTCCTGAGCCATCTCTGCCAAGTCTACTCCCGCCCTGGGCCTCAGGTTCTTTATCGCCCAAGTGGCGCGATGCCATTCGGCAGTATATTGATTTATGGGGGTTTTGCCTGGACAGATTAGACAAGAGTGGCGTTCCCCAAGAAAAAAGTCCTCTTGACTTGACAGCTAATCAGCACAATCTTGACTTGGGATTTAAGCTTCTATGCAGGGTGTCCCTAGAAACGAGAGATGAAAGAGAAGAAATCCGCCTCCCACCTTTCCCCAGCCGCCCACACTGCCCTTCAGGCTGGCACCTCCTCGTTGCCCTGTGCGCAGCTGGTGATTTAACGCCTCCGCTTCCCAGGGGTGGTTGCATTCAAAGCCACAAAAAGGACTTGAGGCGGAGGCGTCACCCGGAGGGAATGTGGCCTGGTATAAAGAACCGGCATTTGGAACTGGATGTACCCGGGTTCCAACCCCAGGTCTGCACTTCCGAACCACAAGCCCTTCGACTATTTAAGCCCTCAGAGTCTGTTTCTGCCTTCGGTTCTGTGAAGATTGGAGATAATAGGTGTAGAGCTTATCGTAAGGCGCCGGGCAAACAGGAGGTACCTAATAAATGCAGTGGCCATTAACACACCTATGCTAACTGCAAATTTCTGTGACTCTCCAATGTTGGACTTTAGGTATCATAGCCCCTGAAAGGGGGTAGCCATTTAAAGCAGAGGGGTCTTCTGGGTCCCCTAAGTCACATGACAAGTCTAAGTGACAAGAACCATATGTTACAGACCACAGGGGACTATAGTGTCCTTTTGGTTGGGCATGGGGTCTTAAGTCCCTTCAGGTTGCTGTGACAAAATACCACCGCCCGGGTGGTGGCTCATATTGAGAGAACTTAATTTCCCACAGTTCTGGAGGTGGGAAGTCCAGTGTCAGGGTGCCGGCTTTGGTGTCTGGTGAGGACCCCGGGTGGGGGGGGCGGTTCACAGATGGGGCCTTCCCACTGTGTCCTCACATGGGACAAAGGGGTAAGGTAGCTCTCTGGGGTCTCTTTTATAAAGGCACTGACCCCACTCAGGAGGGTTCCACCCTCATGACCTGATCACCTCCCAAAGGTCCCACTTCCTAATACTGGCACTGTGGGGGTGAGGATTCAACACAGGAATTTTTGGGGACACAGACATTCAGATCAGAACACATGGTCTGTCTCCAAGGAAGCACGGGCAACGGGTGAGGAGCTGGCAGCGTGTGGGGGGAATTGAGGAGGGGTAAGTCTCTGGGTGGAACCCACAAGGCCTGTGCACATGTGTGCACACAAAAAATGCATATGTACCCAAGCACATGTGCACGAGCACACGCATGCTTACACTTGGTTACCCACTGGTGGGCCTGAGCCTGGGCTCTGCCCTGCAGCAGGATTCTGAGGGAAGCTCCCAGAAGGATCACTGGGCCACTCCAACCCGCTGGCACATGACCTAAGCCACCAAAACCCTCCCGTTCCCTCTTGCAGACAGGGTGCTGAGCTCCAAGGCTATGCTTCTCAAACTTTGGCCACATAAGTCACCATGAAGATGCGGTCTGGGGGAGACCTGAGACTGAGCATTTTCCCCAGGCTCTGTGGAGTCTGGACCAGTCTAAGCAGCGAGGCTTAACCCTCCTTCCAGCCAGGAAATCCTTCTTGTTCTCATTAGACCTTCAGGAAATCGGATTCTGTGGCCACACACAGCCTGATGTTGGATCGACCAGAGCAAGTGCCAGGACTACGGGAAAATGACCGCCTGGGGAACAGGGAGCCTGCATTGTCACCGTGCGTACCAGGAGGCCTGAGCTGGGCTTTGGTTTCTGAGTGAGGCCCATCCAACTGCGGCCAGCGCAGCTGCACCAGGCTGGGTGTGTGTATGGCACGAAGGAGATGCATGATTGAAGTCATGCTGGAGGAAGCACCTTACAGAGGGGGACAATTATCCATGCCAGGGCTCAGCCTGGCTTGAATACCCAGCTCCACTCCCTCCTGCCCCAGTGGGCAAATCAGGTCCCTGTGGTGACCAGCAGAGGGCACCGCTGGCCCACACATGGTGTCTCGGCCACTGCGAAAAAGGACTGGGACTTCCCATCCCCGCTCGCTTCCCTGTGGGTGGCCAGGGGCCACGCGCCCCCCCCCCAGACTCCGTGGGCCTGTGCGCAGTGAGCTCGTGGCGACAGGCAGGTGTTTTGGGTCAGGTTTAGAGTTTTATGAATCCCGGCCTCTCCTCCTAAAGCAGCCACACTGGTCAGATCTGCAAATCCAGACACCTGGCCGAGGCCTTAAATTCGGACAGATTTTCCTCCCACAAAATTCCCTTTGTCAGTACTGCAGTTTCTGCGAACCCCAAACTCTGTTTCTGATTCATGTCCCCAAGTAGCCCAGCAGTAATGAGCCCAGGATATAAGGAATGTATGAACAGAACTCAGCCATGTCCCAATGGCTGATTAGTCTTGAGTCAAGAGTCAGAGGCCTTCTGGCGGTCAGAACCTGAGGACGGAGGCCGGGACTCTCAGTAGGATCACTGGGAGCCTCTCTGCCCTGTCTTATGAGAGGGCCTGTTCTTGCCAAGCTGTCTTTGGGAAGTAAAAGCTCCTTTGGGCCTTACAATGTCCCTGTCCCTTCGTCTGTCACACTCGACAATTAAGGGACGTTGTTGGGCTCCCTTGAAACAAGGCCTGCTTTCATCCCATTTCTTTCCCCTTCTCAAAAACTAATTTAAAACTTGATCAATATGTTGTGGTGTTAAGTTGCTAGGAATCAATTCTAATAAGCCTTGATTCCAGAGGTTTGCTTGTTTCAAAAAGAATGTGTTCTTAAGTGACAGTGGGCTGATTTTGAGGTGTCAAATGCCTTACTGTGGAAGCTTCCAGCATGTCAGGTGTTGAGGACAGCTACCAGGCTTACACCTTTTGCTATGCAGGGCCTCATGATTGGATTTGCAGTTAGAAGATAGTTTATGAATAAGCTCTGGCAATAGATTTGTAAGACATTTTCACTTAATGTAGGGACTTAAGTATTCACAGAATGAACACTTACACATTTAGGGTAAATGGCTACTTGTCAGAATACAAAACATTAGCCAGAAGACATCTCAAGCCAACACGGCTGCAGTGTGGAGCCCACTGTGGCCAATTTCCCTAAGGGTGTGCTTGCAGATACCTGCCTCCAGGACTTCCCCATAAACACACTTTTCTGTCAAAACAAACAAGGAAGCACTATAAACGAAGGCGGTTCTTCCCTAAACGCCTTGGTCCTGCTGCTGGATTCCCCTTGGGTCTCACTTCTTTTATGTCTTGGGTGTGTGAGCGACTCCTAATTCTCATAGTTGATGCCAAAATAGAAAGCAGTTTAGGTTCCCTGCTTGGTGTGGTATATGACGCTGCCCCCCCCTTACAGCTGAGAATGAGGATGCACTTTTTCTAGAACACTGCTGGTTCCTACTTAAGGGATGTTCAGGTATTAGTTTATGATGCGAGTGGAAAAAAGAAAGCTTTGCGATGAAAATGGATGTCTTGGTCGTTAGCAGTGACAAAGCAACTTTGCCACGCGGCTGTTTCTTGGGCGAATTCCACACCCCATGCACAGAAGAGTCAGGCTCCTGAAATGCAGCTGCTGTGAACCCGGCACACCCAGTAAGTCAGCCACTCTGAAGCCCTCTAGAACAAGACGGGATGTTAACAAACAGTAGGCCAGTGGCACCGCCCTCTAGGCCTCCTGACACTGGCATTCTGTTGTATGCTGCTGTCTCTCGTGGGCAACCATTCAGCATGACAAAACTGTGCCTCAATTGTATTTCAAGTAAGATTATAAAAATATATGCCTTTATGAAAACAAAACAAATGAAAACACCCAACTACTCATACTGAGGGGCGCACAAGATGGAAATGCAGTGACTCTGCAGACTGACATCCAGCCTAAGAGCTACAGAGTGTGGCTGGGCGTGGTGGCTCATGCCTGTAATCCCAGCACTTTGGGAGGCTGAGGCGGGAGGACTGCTTGAGCCCAGGAGTTCAAGACCAGCCTGGGCAACATAGTGAGACTCTGTATTAAAAAAAAAAAAATACCCCCTCCCCCAAAAAAGCTGCAGAGGAACAAGTAACTGACTCTTCCCTCCCTGCCATTAGAAGGAACATGGGGCAACCCCCTCGAGTCCCCTCCCACTCTGGGAGCTTTTCTGGCCTCTCAATAAATCTTGCTATAGAAAAAAAAAGAAGGAATAACGTGGCACATTCAGCCAGATACGCTTTGGGTGGACTGTCCCCACAGGGATGGCATTTAGACGGTCCCAATAGGAACGGCATTTTCAACACGCAAATCCCAAACATCACCTACAGGGGGGAAGACACTCTGAGAAGGGCCCGGGAAAATCCAGTTACCTTTCTAGGCACTGCTCTCCCCAAGGCGACCCCGGGGGTGGAGCAGAAGAGCCCGACGTTCACACCAGGGGTGGCGAAGGAGGCCTTGTCGCTGGCCATGGCGATGTCGCAGCTGGCCACCAGCTGACAGCCGGCAGCCGTGGCCAGGCCGTTGACCATGGCGATGACCGGCACGGGGTGGTTCCGGATCAGCATCATGACCTGAGGGACAGATACACCTGCGTCACATCTGGAGGGAGACCCGGCACAAACACCTATCACTTCAGGTGGCGTCACAGTTTCCAGGGTGCTTTTCCTATGCACGAGTTTGTCAGATTCCATTTTCAAAAAGGGTGAAAATAAAGGCACCCAAAGCCCTGACTTGAGTTAAGTCCCTTCTCTGAGCCAGATTCTAGAATTTGATCTCCTGAGAACCCCATGAGGAAGGAACCCTAATATGCAACAAGGACACTAAGCCCAGAGGGGGATGTCAGTTGCCTGAGGCCACATGGCAGGTGCTATCCAGGCCTGTCAGCCCTAAGCACATCTCTCAGAGGCGACAGTTCCCCCAAATGCCTCCCTGGCAAACTCGCTGAAGAACAGTGTGCATGTTTATCTCCGGGGCACAAACACAACCCTTCCCGACAATTCCCTTGTCATGGTGCAGCAGTGCTGGTGTTAAAAGCCAGATGCTGGTATCTGGAGCTTCCTTGAAACATTAAGGTGGAAAGGGTCTCAGAGCCCGCTTCCTTGGTAATTACTCTCCAATTACCACCATGCACACTCTCTCAATTCTATTAAGGTTGGGAAAGGTGACCCTGCTGTCATCAAAATAAACACAATTCCCAAAACAGAGCCTCAAGCACAGTAAGGAGAGCTGGAAATGTGCCCCTACCCTGTCATACGTCTCCAGAACTTTATTCTTGCAGCTTAGTTTTTCATGGCAGTCTAAACAGGCTGCGTTGCTATGGTGACTCCAATTTCTAAATTGTTGCTCTTTGAACCTTGGCAGGGAGGGAAGGATGATAGGAACTAAATCTGGGTTTCTTCCCCCAAGGCAGCAATTCAAAGGAAGACGACCTTCATTGATTTGAAGATTCTGTCTAAGAAATGTACCTTCTGTATTCATCAACATTTGGTATTTGTTAGCTTTATTCTAAAATAGACAATTACATGTGGAAGGTGGTGGCATCTTATTCTACAGTGGTGGGTTAGGGCTTCGGGGGGGGGAAGGGTCACCTTTTGAGAGCCTGACAGATGGTAACGACCCCCTCCCTCCCTGGAAGAGTGTACAGATACAGCCCTGCCCACAAAACTGCTCACGGAGTCAGGGGGTTCCTGCATTCAAGGTGAGGCTGGGGATAGAATGGGGATAACAGGTCTAAAGTCTTGCTGTGAAGAAAGAAAAGGTTTTGTTTTTGTTCCACGTGTCGTCCCAACACCCAGGGAAATGAAGCTGCTTAGGAAAAGTCAGTGGGCTGGGCTTACAGTTGAGCAGTCTGTGTGTTCTCTCTGCCATCTGTGAGTGGCTGGGATTCCATAACACCCAGTAGAAAAATGCTTTCATAGTGCTGTAGATATTCAGTAACATTAAAAATACTTACACCTGACCCCGGCATTTTAGCAGGCAGAGGAGAGAGGATTGCCTGAGCTCAGGGGTTCGAGACCGGCCTGGGCGACTTGGCGAGACCTCGTCTCTACAATAAATCACTAAAAATTAGCTGGGCGTGGTGGTGTGCATCTGTGGTTCCACTTTCTTGGAAGGCTGAGGTGGAAGGATTGCCTCAACCTGGCAGGTCGAGGCCATGGTGGCCGTGAGTGTGACACTGCACTCCAGCCTGGGTGATGGAGAGAGACTCTGACTCAAAGAATAAAATAAATAAATAAATAATAAGAAAGTCTATAAGTTAAAATAAATAAATAAAAATGCTTATGCCTTTGGTCCAGGAATTCTACTTCTAAGAAAAAACTATAAATAATATAAACCTACAGTAATAAGTAAGCAGTTATGTAAATGAAACTATATCCATTGACGAGAATGCTGTCTTCTCATTAGAATGCAATTTTCCAAGACAAATACCAGCATGGCCTTCTGGGACTGCTGGGGTTTGATGCTCAGTCTGTCACTTACTTGCTGCCTAAGCTTGGACAAGTCATTTGACCCCTCAGTTTTCACATCTGTTAAATGGGTATAATAATAGTACCAACCTTACAGAACATGGCAGCTATATAAATTAATATGTCCAACACACCTAAAGTATTGCCTGGCACACAGTAAGCATTCAATGCCATAATCAATTGCACAATTACACACTGTAAACATGATTATTCAGACAAACAAATAGGCACACAAAAAGAAATATAGCCAAATATTAACAGTGGTTCTCTCTGGGTGGTATGATTATGGTATAGCAGCAGTAATTTGCACTTCTTCATTTTATTTTTCTAGATTTTTAAAATATTTAATAGTAAGTACGTATTACTTTCATAACTAAAAATATTTTAAATAAAGTTAGAGAGCGGTTCAGAAAAGACAAGGGGAACCCAGGTGACAAACAAGCTAGGATAGTCAAACTCTTGACAGTCAAGAATCAGTTATACTTCCTACTTGGCCTTCTTTAATTAGTACTGTTTTGGGTCTGCCTACTTATTGCGTGACGTAAATTTTTTTTTGAGTTGGAGTCTCACTCCGTCGCCCAGACTGGAATGCAGTGGCACACTCCTGGCCACCGCAGCCTCGACCTGCTGGGCTCTGGTGATCTTCCAAGTAGCCAGAACTACAGGCGTGCGCTACCATGCCCGGCTAATTCTTTTTTGATTTATTGTAGAGACGAGGTCTCGCCAAGTTGCCTGGGCGAGTCTTGAACCCGCGGGCTCAGGCAATCCACTCGCCTCGGCCTCCCAAAGCGCTGGGTTGACAGGCTGAGCCACCGAGCCCTGCCGGGGCCTCTACTAACAGCATCAAGAGTTTCCAAGTTCTTTCCCAAAGCGAGAGACCTTGTCCCTCGGCCATTTCATTGGTGGCTGTGAGAAGAAAGAGGAGAACTTCCCCTGGGCTCGAGTTTCCATCTCCAATTTCAACAGGGTGTTAAGAGGCACTATGTCTGGAGCAAACTCCATAGGTCACTTTCACTCTTCACCACCAAGTTCTTCTCATCCTCATTCTTAATATGCCCTACTCCTGAGGTGTCAGTAATTAACCATCACACAGTACTTATGGCCTGTAACAAATTGGCTGTTGTTTCTAGATGTGGACTGATTCAGACACCTCTATCTTCCTTTCTAAAATCAAATTTTCTCATGCATGAACTGAACAATGAAATATCTAGCTCATTCTGTTCCAATCTGCCTGCTGATTACACTTGGAAATTGAAATCTTGCACGAGTTCACGGCTCGTATTTACCCAAGACAATTTGATTTTCTTAGAAATAGTATGAACGGAATCAACACGCTCTCACTCTGATTTCACCACTTTAGGGCCAGGTCCTGGTTGGCTGAGTCTTCTTTGGGGAGCCAGAGGCCATCTGCTTCCAAGAAACCTGACCTCTGTCCTCTGCAGAAGCCCTGCTCCCCCTGGCTCTTTACTGGCCTGTTCAGATCTCAGTCCAGGAGGTTACCAGAGCAGAGAGATAAAAGCAGACCCTCTGGGGAGGAGGGAAGGCTCTGCTGTTTCCTTTGATGCTTTTCTACTTTAGCCAAACATGCCGGGTATTCATGGAAAAAAGCTTTTAAAGCACGGAGCCTTGGCAAACCTGAGAGCAGAATGCTACACAAACATCAACATAGAAACAAAAGCCTGAGTTCCAGCTCGCACTCCCCTCCCCAGAAGCTTCAAGGAAATCGCTTTTCCTGTTTGTCCTCCACGAAGTGAGAAAAATAGAACCTGATCTCTTTAAAGATTTCTGGAAGGGCAAGAAAGACAAAAGGTGGGCAAGAAGCACCCTCCATTCACCTTCTCCTGTCTTGTCTGCACAGTATTTGTTGAATCATTAATGACCAAACACATGAATGAATAAGTCAATGATTGAATGAAAAGCTAGGTGAAGTTACCCTAAGATCAGGTTATGAATCTGCTCTATCAGATTCATAGTCTTGTTTCCCAACTAGATTTCCAGTTTCAGTTTGGCAGGAAATTTTTTTTCTCATGCTTCTCTCAATACTTTGCAAGTGTTATGTTTACAGTAGGTGCTGGCTGTGTTCACTGAATGAACAACGTGTTACTTAAAGCTGGATTCCATATTTGGTTTTTTAATCCTCCAAGGGGGGTTGATTTCATGCATTTATAAATCATCCAAAACATTTTGTACCTCTTTTTCCTCTGTGGCTGTTGGCAATTTTCCTCAATATGGTGAAAGAGGCAGAAAAAAAAGGCAAAAATGAAAACGTTAATTTTCCTTCTTGGACGTGGTGAGTAAAAGGTTGGTTGAAAGAAATAATTTTTAAAACCACTATTGTTACTCTATTTATGAACAGTCTTTTCCATTTGACAGAGTTGTTTTAGTTTAAAAGTTTTACAAATTATCATAATCTTAGGTTCTTCCTCTCTAAAAATGTACATTTTCACCTTTGACCCCTTACTCAAAACTGGCACACCATGACACACCCCACCACGCTGGAGATGGCACCTGTGAGTACCATCATGTATTCGACTTTCTTTGGTACAAAACAAAATCAACAGCACATTATAGCCACTTTTTCTTTTTGAACAGAGGTCTCACTCTGTCACCCAGGCTGGCGTGCAGTGGCACGATCTCCGCTCACCACAGCCTCGACCTCCCGTGCTCAGGCGATCCCTCTTGCCCCAGTTTTCAGTCGCTCTGCGGTGGTTTAGTCTCACAGTCAAAGCTCACCTGTCAGCTCGAAGGCTAACTCAGCGATGCTTAAGCTCTCGACCACTTTCAGGCTGGCAGCGCTGCCCATCTCCTGGCTTACCTCAGAACAGGTCTGAAAGACTTCCGCGTGGTAACCATGGCCTTGTTCCTCCGTCAGCTCCTTTAAATCATGCCCAGAAGAGAACACAGGCCCCTCGGCTGCCAGCGTTTCCAATCGAGAAAAGAAAAGCAAAGAAAAAGATGTGGATAGCCAGAGGGGCCAGGGAGTTCACTAGCTAGCTCTTCACTTAGAGAAAGTTAATGGCCCAATTTTCAGAAAAAGAATTCCAGTTTGCTCGAAAAGTTACAGCCAGAATTTTGCGATGAAAATGCAAGGTAAGGCAGCTGTGTCCTAAAAGCCCACGGGGGGAAACGATGAAAACAGGCAGTAATGCACGCAGAAGGGGAGGAACAAGAGGGGGGGCTTCACAGAGCCTTTGATCTGGGACTGGGCTGGCCTGAGTGTATAGGCGCAGGCAGGCCGTTCAAACCCACCCTGCACAGACACGTCCCTGCCATCTGTCGACCCACGGTGGCCAGCCACAGGGGCTGCATCGGGAAGGCCAGGGGGAAGGGACCTTGGAGTCAGCTGGCTCCAGCTCTTGATTTTACAAACGCGGTCTCTGAGGATGTGGCTGCTGCCACTGTCATCACCCACAACAAATGTCATCCCTGATGACTGGCAACACCTCCCTCCCCCTTTTGTTGTGGTTCTTTGGCAGCCAGTCTTGCTCTCCTCTCACATTATTTTGCTGCATCAGGGAACAGCCCCCGAGGCTGCTGGACTCGCCTGGCTCAATCTCCTTTGCCCTTCACCTTATAAAACAGGTGAAAACTTTTGTTTTCACCAGGGTAAGATGATAACATTCTGAGTACCTGTCTCTAGAAACAGGTTTTTTTGGTTTTGTTTTGTTTTGTTTTGAGATAGGGTTTCATTCTGTCATCCAGGCTTGAGTACAGTGGCATGATCACGGCTTAAGCAATCCTTCTGTCTCAGCCTCCTAAGTAGCTAGGACTACAGGTATGCACCATCATGCCCACTAATTTTTCAGTTTTTTGTAGAGACAGGGTCTTGCTGTGTTGCCCAGGCTGGTCTTGAACTCCTGGCCTCAAGTGATCCTCCTGCCTCAGCCTCCCAAAGCACTGGGATTATAGATGTGAGCCACTGCACCTGGCCCAGAAATGCTGATCTTTACATTTGCAAAACAAAACAAAACAAAAAACACCACAGAACATCATTGGCTATACTGGTCTGCAGAAGCTGTACAATGCCGACAGTTCTATTATTTATAACACCTCCACCATCACAAGCAAAGATAATTCTGTAAAAAATTTTATTGGAGCAGACAAGGAAATGGGGAGAAAATGCTGCATACTTCCCAGCACTGTAAAAGGAGACACTGCAGATGTCAGTTGAAAAACTTAAGAGCAGAAAAGACAAACCAATCAAATGCCCCAATGGCCAGGTCCTACCTGGCCAGGAAATCTCTCAGAAGGATGAGAGATTAAACCCATTTCAGGCTGGGCACGTTGGTCACGCCTGTCATCCCAACACTTTGGGAGGCTGAGGCAAGAGGGCTGCCCAGCCCAGGAGTTCAAGACCAGCCTGGGCAATTGGCAAGACCTCGTCTCTACAATAAGCCAAAAAATAAGCTGGGGGGGTGGTGCACGCCTATAGTTCCAGTGCCTTCGAAGGTTGAGGCAGAAGGGTTGCCTGAGCTCAGCAGGTCGAGGCTGCGGTGGCTGTGAGCATGCCACTGCACTCCAGCCTGGGCGACAGAGTGAGACTCTGACTCAAACAACAAAAGCAAAAACAAAAAAACCCATTTTATAAGGTCCCCAAAGAAACGGATTCTCTGATTCTGATGGGAAGAGCGGAATAGCCAGCTATGACAATGTTTAGTAGCTGACAAAAAGGAAAAGAACTTTTTCCACTGAACAGTAATCTTTGCTATAGTTTCTGCAGTTAAGTGTTAGAACCACGTCTCCAGCTACACAAGAGTTTTCCGTAACGAATGTTCCTGTAAAGCAGCTTTGACACAATTTTCCAGTTAAAGGAGGGAAGGCCCCAGTTTACCCAAGAATTTCGAGAAGCCTCTTCTGGGCAGTGTGGAACACTAAGGAGAGATACCGGATAGATACCTGAGATGACAATGACTTTCAGATCTTTGCTTTCCGCCTCATGAAGAATGTCGTTTCGGAGGGACTTGAGCATCGCAAGTGACAGCGCGTTCCGCTTCTTCGGATTGCTCAAGACTACGTGCCTGGGAAGAACATTCTGTGATCACTGGGTTGGGCACCAGTCAACACAAGTGAGGACCCCTGCAATCCCCTTCTAATTTGGGAGCTGTTTTTAAAACACCAGGAAAGAGAAACACTGGTGCTTAGTGCCAGTTGAGAGGGTCTGTCAACCCTCTGGGGCTGCAGTCAAGTCAAAACAAGAAAAAGACGGCCTGGAAGGCAGGCTGGTTTTCCTGCCTCTCTCTTTGATTTGTTTCTCTTTTTCTCCACATTTGCTGTCAGAAACATGACCGCCACTTCCACAGAAAGGGCAAGGCATCGCAGCTCCCAAGTCTCCGCCACCCATCCAGAGAGGACGCAGCGTTGGATGACAGCCGCAGGGAGGGGGGCCTGAAGGGCGGCGATGCCCTCAGCGTGTCCCTGATGTCCTTCAGAGCAAAGCTAGGAAGGAGCCTTGAACGACAGGGCACCCCACGCCTCCTCTCCCCGGCCCCAGGGAAGAGGCAGGGGAGGCGTGGCCGCGACACACGCCTAGGACAGCATCGGCCCATCTTTCTAATCGTGGTGTCTTGTAACTCTGCAAAATAACTGGCTGTTGGAGAACAGATGGGAGTGAAGAGCAAAGGACAGACCACACAGCAACGGGCTCTTCCAGACACGCCATCTCGCACAAGGCTGGCGCTCAAAGGGCCTGCTCGCATGTTAGGGGGGTCCATGTGCTCAATAAAATCAACCGCATTGTCATCTTGTTGCCTGCACACAGAAACGTCTCATTTTTGCTGTTATAAGACACAGGCAACAAGCCAAACGCTGATTACTGTCATATAGTTTGTACATTCCCCATCGGTCTCCACCTACTCGCTGTCTGCCTCCCCCTTCTGTTGGGAATCTGATATCCCTACTGCCACGCAGTCAGCTCGAATCCTCCAGAAATAGCACCCGTGTCATCGTTTTCTGGAAAACAACCTTGATGACTGAATTTATCTCAGTGTAGTAAGACTAACTGCTGTCTTTGGAACACCACTTCAGTTTTGCCACAGCCTCGGAGGCTGTGCTATTCACCCTGTTGCTTCTCCTACACGTGTTCTCTCCTCAGTACAAAGATGACTTGCAGCTGATATCCTGATGGCCCTCCAAACCTATGTGTGGCGGCAGCAGGACAACTCCTTAGAAACCTTTCAGTACAATAATGAGTATGCCTGTTGGGCCAGACGCACTAAGCTGCCACGCCAGCAGTGCCATGTGCTCGCATCCAGCTCTAAGGCCTTAGGCAAGCAACTTGGTGGAGAAAGATCCCCACCCCCGAATGCCCTTGCTGCCTGGTGCTATCTGCTCCCCTGGGTCCCGCTGGGCTCACACGTCACACGCTGCCAGGGTGGTGCTCGAACCTGCCGAGTCCACCCCTCAGCCCAGTGTCCTGACCCCGCCACTGAAGCCCTTCTCACCGGGAAGTTCCCAGTCACCAGATCCAGGCCTGCTGGCCATGCTGGTCACTCCCTCCTTCTAGAAGCAGATTTCTCCTGCCTGGTGGTTTTGCACTGCTCTGGCCAAGCACTGTGGACCTCCTTCCTGGGCTCCTACCCCTCAGCTAGCACCTAAATGCCAGGGGGTCTCAAGCCCTTTTCTCACTCCACATGCTTTTTCCTGGCAACTTTACCAGCGGCCCTGACATCCGCTGCCGCCTATGCCGAGCTCCAGGCCCATGGTCCGGCCCTCTGTCTCCTGGACTCCCCGCCTGGTGCTTCTGGGCATCGTCCTTCACGCCTGGGCCTGCCGCTCTCCTCCTCTGCCCTTACCTCAGTGCTCGCAATCAGCGGCCCAGCCAGAAATGGAGAGCCATTTTCAATTTCTAGCCCCTCATACTCCACGGGCTCAAAACTCAACTGACAATACCTCCTGAAAATCTCGCCAGCCTGAACCCTCCCCGGGGTGATCTTGGTTCAAAGCACATGTTGCCCTGTTCTGAGAAAGCCACCAACTCCACCCATCTGAAGAGGAAACCTCTTCAAGAATGAGGTCGCCCAGGGCATGTGATAAGACTGTCCCAGCAAGAGATGGGCCCCATAAACATCCCCGAGCTGTGTGAAGATCATCACTGTAACCATGAGAAGGCCCCTGAGAAGAGGGACTGCCAGGCTCACCCACAGAGAAGACACTCAATGAAAGTCTGTTGACTGAACTGATGCCAAAAAACGGCATTTCTGCTTTTCACAGCCAATCCCATCGATGGTGGTGGAGTAACATCATATCTGGCTTTCTGACTGTCTCTTCAACCCAAGTGGTGGGGGCTGAGATGGCACAGCAGAGTGGAAACGACTCCGGGGACAGAGGGGCCACTCTCAGACTCCTGGCGATCCCACTACTGGCTGTGTGGCCCTGAACGGGCTGTCACTTCTCTGAACTTGTTTCCACATTGCAAAGCGGCGATGATGTTATCCACCTTGCAGGGTTAAGTGTCAGGGACCACGAGTGCAGCGTCTGCGTGGAGCCCAATCAGATGTGGCCCTGCCTGAAAGACCGCACTGGGGCTGGGAGGCCCTGCAAAGGGACACTTGCGGAGTGACGGGCTGCTCAGGCGCACCTGCTTAGTGCCTGACAGCACTGCTTTCATGCCTGGCCAGGGGTTCCCCTCCTCCCTAATGGTTCCTAGCTTGTGTGATGGTTCCCATCACCCCGCTTTCTGACCTGATGATCTGATCCAACTCTGGAGAAATCGACTGGCTCCTTTTGCCAGCGGGCTGCCGTGCTCAGAAGCCAGGCTGCGGCCCGGATGTAAGCAGACTTACAGACGCAGAACCGCCCTTCTCCATGGGCAAGAAGGGTCCCTCAAGGGCCCTGCTCTGGCCTTCTTACAGCCACACCCTCCAGAGGAGCCAGGAGTCCACCGGGAGGGAAACCCAGCTGCAGTCACCCATACCCCGGAATGCGTGGCCCTGCAGTGAGCACCCCAAGGGGGCCAAGCGCAGCTGTCCATAGGGCATGAGGGACAGGCAGCCTATGTGCATGTGGGCTGGTGTCTGCAGACCTTTGTGCCCAGGCCCTTGTACTGCAGGCAGGAGGGCTGGAGTGGAGGGGGGGGAGAGGGCAGAGCCAAAGGAAGCCGCTGCAGGCCAGGGGCAGGCTCTGTGCTCCTGCTGGGGTGTGCCCAGGGGTCTGAGGATGACCAACTCACAGCAACCTTCCATGTCTCAGGAAGGTATACTTCTCAGGGTAGGCGAATGAAACATTTGACAGCCTGATGGGTAACTCTTGACTATGCTATGTAGGCGTCCTCTTGGGCCCTTCCGGGTGGGCAAACATCAGGTTCAGGCCTGGATGGGGTCCTCTGACCCTCACTACTCCATCGTTCAGTTTCCAGCGTGTGCACAGGCATGTTTTGAAGGGTTTTAGGCTTGTTGCCAAAAGGGCAGAGCTCAGGACGCGATGTCCTTAGCCCTATTTATTGACCCACCCCCCGCACATGGGTGAGGGCCAAGGAGCAGCACGACCAAACTAGCTCACCCTGGGGCCACGTCAGGTGCGTGACCCTCCTCGGAAGGGCTCTCTCGGAGGCCCACACCCAGCCCGAAAGTCCAACAACCACTCGGTTCTGTTGCCCTGCGGCTTTAGGCCGGGGCCGTCCAAGTCAGTCCCACTTGCAATCCTCCCACCTGCGTCTTGCTACTGTGCCCAGGCCCTTCCCCAAAGAGCTTACCCGGCCGACTTC
>NW_007252100.1:585659-622164 GCF_000164805.1 Carlito syrichta
CCCCCGTCGCCCCGCCCACCCTGGGCCCCAGTCTTTCAGCTACTCGGGTCGCCCTGCCCTTACTGGACGCTCCGCCCACCCCAGGCGCCTCGTTTTCCCCTCCCACCCCTCAAGGTCGCCCCGCCCACCCTGGGCTCCTGCCTTTCCGCTCCTTGGGCCGCCCCGCCCACTCCTGGCGCCCTATCCCCTGGGACCCCCCAAGGTCATTCCGCCCACCTGGGCCCCAGCCTTTCCGCTGCTTGGCCCGCCCCCCAACTTCTGGCCACTCCGCCCCCCAGACCGCGGCCACTGCGTGTGGTTCCCCCCGCCCCCTCCCCGGCCCATGCTGCTGACGTGAAAACCGCCCGCTGACAACCCGCAGGCCAGCTCCCGGGTTTTCTTGGCTTAGCAAGGCCAGCGAAGGGGTGCCAGGGAGGCGGGAGTGGGTTGGCCTGCTTCCTTTTGCACCAACACCCGGAACGTGGTTCACCTGGATTAGAAAAATTGGTGTCATCAGGCGGTAAGTGGTGTGACCCTTGGACGTCCCTTTGTTAGGGAATGCCCCCCCCCACGCGGGAGCCACCACGCAGGCAGAGCCGCTCGGGGGTTGACTGCTGAGGGCTCTGTGCGGTTCAGCGAGACCCACGGGGCCCACACTCTACGTTTCCGCCACCAGGCAGAGTGGGGATTGGAAATGGAAAAGTAAGTTCATAAATAAAGTCAAATTTCTAGAACATCCGAGTTTGTGCCCTGGGATTTGTATCTGCCCTCGTGGTCATGTCAGGGGCCACAGAGGATGGTCAAAATGATCCCCTTTACGGGCCACTGCCCACCCCCCGGGACACAACTCCCCTCTTACTAGCATTCGTTTTTGCTGGTTGGGAGGAGAGGACGAGGCCCTTCAGCTCACGTGAGAGCTGCAGTGTGAGAGACACCAGGTGTGTCGGGTTGGAGAAAAGGAAGGAACTTGGAGGACACTCCCGGCCGGGATGTCACTGATGAAAATGGAACGTTTCAAGGACAATTTTATGTAGCAATAGTAAGTCACCCTTTATGTGACTTTGCGCCCGTGCCATTTCTGTAACATTTGGGAGAACTCCTAGGCAGGTATCTTTATCTCAGTTCAGAGGGGTTTTGCCAGCCTGTGGGCGCTTGTAGATACCAAGCCCGGTGAGGGCTGGAGGTCAGACGCAGGAAGGAGCTGTAGGTGGAGGGACGGTTCTCATCTGAATTCCTGCGCCTGTTCTGCCATCCCTTTTATGTCCTGTTCCTCCCCTAATTGCCTCCAGCGCCCGCTCCAGTGTCCTGAGAGTGGTGAACATGCAAGGAGATGGACGGTCATTGCCTTTTCCAGGCAGGAGTCGATACGACTTGCTGAAGCGCAGATCCATTCCTCAGCAGCGCGAGACTCCTTTCAAATTCAGGCTGCCTCTCCTGGCCTTCTCTGCCTCTCATTAATTTTTGTAGGGGCTGCTTGCCTTTCTTCTCTCTTGTTCGGTGCCCTTCTCATCTATTTTCCACGCAGGCCCTCTCCCTGCCTCAATTTGATTTCCAGGTTGCTAGCAGGCTCCTCTCTGGCTTTGATGTATGATGAGCTCCTTCGTGGTGCCACATGCCTTTGTCGGGCGGATGTGTCTTGGCTACCTGTTCACATTTCCTTTAAAGACCTGCAGATGCTTGGAGAGCATTGCAGAGATAATGTGCAATAAAAAGACAGAGTTCCAGGGAGGCTGGTGTCAGGCTTGAGGTGGGAGGGGAGGAAGATTGAGACCTCCTCAGGGTGCAGACAAAGAAAAGTGGAGTGCAGATTTTCAGCTTCTTATGGATGGCTTTTGAACGTCTCCTTTTGATCGATTTCAGGCCCTCTAAGTCAGGCATGTAATGACACGGTTCAGAGGGGCGAGGGGAAGGATGGCGAGGCTCGTTTTCACTGCAGACCCTGCAGGCGCGTGACGGTTCTCGAGTTCCAGCCTGCCCACCCTCCCCTCCCCCAGAAAGCCATCAGAGGGTCAAGCACCCGTATGCCGGGAAGGTGTGTCAGACCTTCGTCGACAGCTGCGGGTGTGATTAGAGAAAGGGTCTCGCTCTGTCGCCCAGGCTAGAGTGCAGTGGCGCGATCATATCAATCGTATTAATAGCTCACTGTAGCCTCGAACCCCTGGGCTCAAGGGATCCTCCTGCCTCAGCCTCCTGAGTAGCTGGGACCACAGGCGGGCACCACCACACCCAGCTAAGTTTTTAAGTGGTAGAGCCAGTGTCTCCTTTGTTGCCCAGGCTGGTCTTGAACTGGGCTCAGGCAGTCCTCCCGCCTTGGCCTCCCAAAGTGCTGGGATTACAAGTGTGAGCCAGTGTACCCAGCTGCAGGTGCTTTTCAATGCCCTGGCCTTACTGTTTTAGATTTTATGTCTAACGAACCAGTCATTGCCCACATGGTTTTTGCAAACTTAAATTTCTTCACAAGGACCCAGGCCTCAAATTGGGTGAAAATTAATTTAGAAACTAAATGGAGGGGGGGTAGGCAGGGTGAAATGAAACCTTTCCTCGGTCAACCCAAGGATGCTTGCGGGTGGTGCTTGTGACTACAGCGTTTGCCCCAAGATAAAAAAGAAAAAAAGCCGGGCTCGATGGCTCAGCCTGTCATCCCACGCCTTTGGGAGGCTGAGGTGAGTGGATTGCCTGAATCCGCAGGTTCGAGACCCTCCTGGGCAGCGAGACCTCATCTCTACAATAAATCAAAAAATCAGCCAGGCGTGGTAGCGCGTACCTATAGTTCAAGCTACTCGGAAGGCTGAGCGGAAGGATCGCCGGAGCCCCGCAGGCCGAGGCTGCGGTGGCCGGGAGCGGCCACTGCACTCCAGTCTGGGCGACAGAGTGAGACTTCAACTCAAAAAAAAGAAAAAAAAAGATAATTACAAAATATAGTAATTGTTTCCTTTCTTTCTTTTTTGGTAATTTTTTATAATTCTTATTAGGATTAGAGACAAGCTCTATTTAGAAATAATTCCAGTTATTATATTCTATTTTCACGTTGAATGCCAGTCAGATTTGCTTCAACCTCAAAGAGCGTGTTTATGTAAAATTAAATGAACGTGGCAGTGAGGGCAGCTCACTGAAAGGGTTTAACTTCCCTTTTTTTCTGAAAGGGTTAGGGTTTAACTTCCCTTGGCCCCCTCTTAGCTCAGATTCTCACGTTAGCTCATCTACCTTGAGCTAGCTCATCAGTCCTTGGGGTAAGGGATGTGGAAGAGTAAACTGACCAAGAGGCACGAGCTTCCTGGTGTCCTGGTGACAGATGACATTTGGGACGATCTTGAAATGTGCAAGGATCCTGATCGTGGCCACGATGGAGACCTTCTGGAGGGTAAGAAGCCATCTGGGAGAGGAATGTCTCACTCTGGATTCATGATCTGATGTTACAGGACAGCCATGGGGAGGCCACAGGGCCATGCCACCCATCACCAGTCACAGTCCCTTGTTAAGGAGGGGGCAGGAGAACAAGGGTCAAGCCAAATCCGAAAGCCACGGCAGAGGCCGGTCCCCACTGGCTGCTGCCTCCCACGCCTCCTGCACCTGCAGCTCAGTTCTGTACACCACATCTCACAGTCATTACAAACCTGTGGCGTGAAGTGGAGGCTAAATCCTATTTCCAGAAGAGGCCGGGCCAGATGGCTCACACCTGTCCTCCCAGCACTTTGGCGGACGGGGCAGGAGGATTGCTTGAGGTCAGGAGTTTGAGACCAACTGGGTAACATAGTGAGACCTCATCTCTCGTAAAAACAAAAAAATGAGCCAGATGTGGTGGCCCGTGCCTGTAGTCCTAACTACTTAAGAGGCCGAGGCAGGAGGATTGCTTGAGCCTGGGAGTTCGAGACCAGCCCGGGCAACACAGTGAGACCTTATCTCTACAATAAGTCAAAATTAACTGGGCGTGGCAGTTCATGCCTGTAGTCCTAGCTACTCAGGAGGCTGAGGTGGAAGGATGACCTGAACCCAGGAAGTTGAGGCTGTAGCGAGCCGTGAACATGCCACTGCACTCCTGCCGGGGCAACAGAGTGAGACTTCAACTCAAATAAATAAGTAAATAAATAAATAGAGCTTAGGACAGTGCCTGGCACAAGGCAGACTCTTTCGAAATACTTGCTATTGTTATGTGAAATGAAACACCCGTGACACGTGCATGTGTCTGGACATGTGATAGGAACTTGGCACGGCGGCGATGATGATTTTACCTAAGTGAATACAATGTCAAAACAGGTGGGAGTCCTTTTGGGTAATTTCTGTTTGCATGTCTGCCTTTCTCTCTCAGTGGGAGCGGCCGTGGGCTCTGGGTGACTTGAAGTTGACTTTCGTCTCCTCTCTACCCCCCGTAACACCCTCAGCCCTTCCTTGGCACCCACCCTCCCCACCCCCACCAGTCGGGGCATCTTTGTTTCCTTTTCCCGGGTGAAGCCCAGCTCAGTCAGAGGTTGACTCAGTCTTGCCAGGTGTGTTTGGCGCACACCTGTCATCCTGGCACTTTGGGAGGCCCAGGTGTGAGGATCACTTGAGCCCAGGAGGTCAAGGCTGCAGTGAGCTATGATGGCACCCCTGCCCTCCAGCCTGGGTGACAGACCGAGACCCTGCTTCTGGGGAGAAAACAAGAAACAAGCATCAAGGTCTAATGAGCGCTTGTTTCTGGGCCCAGTTCTCATGCCTCCTGGCCCGCTCTGCCTGGGTCCCATCCCCTCTCCCCAAAGCTGAGTGGTCCCAATCCAAACCCTTCCCCACCCTTGCCTGGTCACTTTTCCTCCTGTTATTAAGCTGGGGGCCCAACCTTGTTGATAGCCACAGAACGGAGCCTCAAAGAGTTCCTTAGTGCCTTTCTGGATTCTTTTTTTCGGGTTTTGTTTTTTAAGTCAGGGTTTCTCTCTGTTGCCCAGGCTGGAGTCCAGCGGCATGATCACGGCTATCGCAGTCTCAACCTGCTGGGCTCAGGCGATCCTTCTACTTCAGCCTACCAAATAGCTGGGGCTCCAGACACACACCACCACGCCCGGCTAATATTTTGATTTACTGTAGAGACGAGATGTTGCCGAGTTGCCCAGGCTGGTCTCGAACCCCAGGGCTCAAGCAGTCTTCTTGCCTCAGCCTTCCAAAGTGTTGGGATTACAGGTGTGAGCCACCACACCCAGCCTCCTTAGTGCTTTTCTGACCCCTGTTTTCCCCCTCCATAGGCCTTTCTGTCTGTGAGTTGGGTGAAGTGTTTTCCCAGCTCCATCCTACCCCTCCTTCCCTCCCATGCCTCACTCTCATATCCTGCCAAGACAATTGCAGTAGCCTCTCTGCCTCCAGCCTTTCCCCTCTAAGTCCTACCGTGGCCAGATTAACCTTCTGGGAGCATCTCTCTTCGCCTGACTGCAGCCACCACAGTCTCACCTGGCAACTGCAGAAGCCTCCTAACCAGTGTCCCCAAGCTGCCCTGTCCCCTTCCAGGGCATTATCCACACTGTGCCCAGAGTGATATTTCAAATTTATCTTATTTTTTGGAGAGATGGAGTCTCCCTCTATTGCCCAGGCTGGCCTCGATCTCTTGGCCTCAAGCCATACTCCCGCCTGGGCCTCCCAAGGTGCCGGGGTTACAAGCGTGAGCCGCCACGCCTGGCCTCACAGTGCTGTTTCTAAATGGCAGGTAGGATCAAGTTGCCCTCATGGCCCTTAGCCCCTGGGCTTCGTGCAGTGCATGTCAGGCTGGTGTGAACTGGGGCCCACTTGCCTCTGGCACTCCCGGCCACTCTCTCCTTTGCTCCTAGCTTTCGCTCACGCCAGCCTTCTTCTTGCCGTCTTTTTGGCTTTATTGAGATATAAGTGAGAAATAAAACTTGACTCGAGGGGGGACCCAAGAAAACCCAGAATTATCTTTCGGAGGGCGGGCCCCTTGGAGTACAGGTGTCCCCCCCGGCCGGGTCAGTATTCTAGGACCCCGATTGGCATTAGTGTACCAGCTAGCGTTGTTGGGAGAGGCTGCGCTCAGTTTCAGTGAAATTTTTTGGGAGATTCTTTCATGATGGGTGATTCATGAGTGAATCTGCCCGCACCACACTAAGTGTTCAGCAGTTCTGGACCAAATACAGCATGTCCCCTGCGCCCCACTCTCCCTATGCACCCGGTCTCCCCAGATTCACTTTTTTTGGTTGTTGTTTCCCTGGATGAAAAACATCCTCAGAAGGAAATGTTTTGCCGGCGTGGAAGAGGTGAAACAAACAAACAAGCAAAAACAGCAGAAGCACTAAAAGGCATCGAAATTGACGAGTGCATAACCTGTTTTGAGCGGCAGAAAAGTGTCTCGATAGGTGGACGGCATCACACAGAGAGGACTTTGAAGGGGACTGAAGTTTAATCACGTGAGAATAAATGCACAGCTACAAGTAAATTCCGTTCTTGTGAGTGCCCCTCGTATGACACAAGTGATTCACTGTGTCCACATTGCCGTGGTCAGGCCTCTAGGCCTCCCCAACCTGCGTCACTGAGACTTTGTTCCCTTTGACCAGCATCTCCCCGCCTCCACCCAGCCCCTGGCACCCACCCGGACTCTGTGCTTCCACGAGTTCAACACCCAGTCTCTTGGGCTCTGCAAGCTCCTTCCTTCTTCAGGGCCTTCCCACGAGCGCGGAAAGTTCACCTCCCCGGTCTTCACCTGGCCTCACCGTGTAGCCTTTGTGTCTCAGTTCTGACGTGTGACCCTCAGTCTCCGTGAAGTCCCCGGGTCTTCACTGCCCTCCAATAGCATCCTGTTTTTCCTTTCATCTGCCTCATCGTTTTTTTTTTTTTTTTTGAGTCAGGGTCTCACTATGTTGCCCAGGCTAGAGTGCAGTGGCATGATCACAGCTCACTGCAGTCTCCACCTCTTGGACTCAGGTGATCCTTCCACATCAGCCTCCCAAGGAGCTGGGACAACAGGTGTGTTCCACCATGCCTGGCTAATTAAAAAAAATTTTTTTTTTAGAGGTCTCACTGCGTTGCCTAGGCTGTTCTCAAACTCCAGGGCTCAAGCCATCCTTCCACCTCGGCCTCTCTGAGTGCTGGGATTACAAGTGTCAGCCATCACACCCGGCCCAATCATCCTTTTTAATCCAGTATCTATATGTCTACATGTATATTTCTTTATTGTCTCTCTCCTGACTCTGCTGGGAGCTCTGTGAGAGCAGAGGCCATGTCTATTTTTCTTACCACCGTGTAACCAATGCATCTGGCACAGATAGGCACACTACTATTTGCTGAATGCAATTGTTGAATGAATAAAAGAATAAATAAGCATCACTTCTCTGCTCAAACACCTCCTCTGGTTTTTGCTACATCACCCAGAGAAGGACAAGTTGTTTTTTGTTTGTTTTGCTTTAATTTTTTAGAGACAGGGGCTTGCTCTGTCACCCAGGCTGGAGTGTAGTGATGCAATCATCACTATACTCCAGCCTCGAACTCCTGGGCTAAAGTAACCCTTCCCCCTCAGCCTCCCAAGTAGCTGGGGCTACAGGTATGCATCACCACACCTGGCTAATTTTTAAATTTTATGTAGCAATGGGGTTTCACTATGTTTCCCTGGTTGCTCTCAAATTCTTGGCTTCAAGTGATCCTCTCACCTTGGCCTCCCACACTGCTGGGGTTACAGGCATGAGCCACCTCTCCTGGCCCAGACAAGTTTTTTCATTTGACATGAAGGGCCCCATTATTACTCTTCACAAATTCATGTTCAGGAACACAAAACTCCTTCCTGTCCCTTCCGTAAGGCCTGCACTTTTCTGCCTTGATGACTTGACTTCACTGCTGCTTAAAATATTTCATGAGTTGCTAGGTGCGGTGGCTCATGCCTATAATCCCAGCACTTTGGGAGGCCAAGGTGGGAGGCTTGATTGAGCCCAGGAGTTCAAGAACAACCTGGGCAACAGAGCAAGACCTCGTCTGTACAAAAAAATTTAAAAATTAGCCGAGTATGATGGCACACACTTGTAGTCCCAGCTACTCAGGAGGCTGAAGTGAGAGGGTCTCCTGAGCCCAAGAGGTTGAGACTGCAGTGAGCTATGGTCGTGCCACTGTACTCCAGCCTGGGCAACAGAGGGAGACTCTGATTTAAAAAATAAAATATTTCATGAGTGAATGCATGAATGACCTAAATTATGGCCTGTCTTCACAGCCCGTAGCAAACGCCACATCCATGGAGCCTTGCCAAATTCCCCCAGCTGGAATGAATTTTGCCTTCTTCCCACATTCATAGCACGTTTACTGTAGCAGACTGACATCCTTTGCTTTCTACCTCTTTATGGTTTCTTTCTACATGTCCACTCTCCCCTATGAAAGCACAAATCTCGTGCTACCCTCTTGGGTCCCCTCCCACTATGGGGGCATTCCTGTCCTCTCAATAAATCCTACTTTCAAAAAAAAAAAAAAAAAGAGAAAGAAAAGAAAGCACAAGTCTCTCGAGATCCATGCCCCGACCGCTTTTGTATCAGCCACCAGGACGCTTCAGAGGTAGCAGGTGCTCCAGGTAAGCAAACAGAGATTAATCAGCATCATTGGTTTCAAAGCCAAGTTTGCTGTTTCGGAAACGGAAACGGTAGTTCCCCCCTGGAGACACACGGGGGCCCCCTAACCAAGCAAAGCTGGCTGGCCCAGCCCAGATGGACTGGTCTCGAAGGCATTTTCAGGACGCCGGAGATGGTTTTGAGTCCTGTCTCACTGGTCGTATTGACCAGCTGTGGACGACACAAGAAAGAAATGTAAAAGACGATTTAATGGACCAAATAAGAGAGTAAATCAAACCCGAAGGCAACATCTGTTCAGGCAGATGAGGCAATGGTTGCTTTCTCTGCACGAGGGGCCCCGTGCCCGCAGGCATGAGTGTAACACAGGGATGGTGGGTGTCACGCCGAGGAGTTCCTGGACTCAGAAGAGGACAGGCTGGCCTGCATGCGGGGAGGGGAGACATTGATATTTAGATGAGAGAATGCCAAAAGGTAAGATGAAAACAGGCAGTAGGATTTCAATTCATCCATCAGATCTTTTGAGTTTTTTTTTTTTTTAAGTATATGGGGTGGGGTCCCCAAAAAACTGGTTTTTTTTTTGGAGGGCGGGCCCCTTGTAGTACAGGCTTCCCTGCTAGGTCAGTGTTCTAGGAGCTTGTTGGCAATAGTGGCCCTGCTGGCAGTATTGGGAGAGGCTGCGTTCAGATTCCAGTGAATTTTTTTTTTTTTTTTTTTTTTGAGTTGGAGTCTCGCTGTCGCCCAGACTGGAGTGCAGTGACCGCTCCCGGCCACCGCAGCCTTGCGTGCTGGGCTCCGGTGATCCTTCCGCCTCAGCCTTCCAAGTAGCCGGACTCACAGGCACGCGCTACCACGCCCGGCTGATTTTTTGATTTATTGTAGAGATGAGGTCTCGCTGCCCAGGCGGGTCTCGAACCCGCGGCCTCAGGCAATCCACTCACCTCAGCCTCCCAAAGGCGCGGGATGACAGGCTGAGCCATCGAGCCCGGCTCAGTGAATTTTTTTTGGAGATTCTTTCAACATGCTTGCCCATTTCAGCATGGGTGATTTACAGGCACTCCTGTCCACACAGCACCGAGTTCAGCTGTTTTTGACCAAAAACGTCATGACCCCCGCGCCCCACCCTTCCTGTTCACCCAATCTCGCCAGAGTGACTTTTTTTGTTTCTCTGGATGAAAAATGTCCTCAGAGGGAAACGTTTTGCTGATGTGGAAGAGGTGGAACAGAAAATGGCAGAAACACTCAAAGGCATCCACAATTGACGAGCTCGAAACTTTTGAACAGTGGAAAGAGCATCTCCATGGATGTATTGCATCAAATGGAGAGTACTTTGGAGGTGGCTGAAGTTTAAGCATGCAAGAACAAATACACAATTTTTAATAAATAAACTCCTTTTGGGGGGGGCCCCTCATATGTAAGTGGTGTTTGAAGAACTTTCTCATGTGTGATAAAAAGCACCACCGTTCTCTTCTTTTAGTAACAGGTGTCTTGGTGGCAAATCTTTTTTATTAGTTTGCTTGAACTAAAGTTTATTTCTATTTTTGAAAGTAACCCTTCCGCTCTTAATGGTGGAAGCATATGTGGGAAATGGACTGTGACAAGCCTGTCACCTGGTATAAATAGATTTTTATTTACTATTGGTTTAACTGTGCAAAGCATTAAATATAATTAATATAGAGATGTCTGTACAATCACCACATGTACTGTTACCTGGGGTCACTTGGACACGCCCATATTTACATGGGTCAAACCATCACTTTCTGGACATCTCTGCTTTCCTGTGCTACTGTAAGACCTTTACATTTTTTTAAGGTACATGTTTATTTATTTGAACAAATAGGATGGCATACACTGAGTTGAATAAACTGAAAAAAAAAAGGCAGAATTCAAAACATGTAGTGTTCAAGTCTCAAGTACAATTTAAATTGGTTTACAGGCCAGGTGTGGTGATCTTGTAATCTCAGCACTTTGGGAGTCTGAGGCAGGAGGATCGCTTGAGCCCAGGAATTCAAGAATAGCCTGGGCAACACATCGAGACTTGTCTCTACAAAAAGTAAAAAAAAAAAAAAAAAAAAAAAATTAACCGGGCATGGTGGTGTGTGCCCGCAGTCCCAGCTACTCAGGAGGTTGAGGTGGAAGGATCGCCTGATCCCAGGAGGTTGAGGCCATGGTGAGCCGTGATCATGCCACTGCACTCCAGCGTGGGTGACAGAGTGAGACTCCAACTCAGAAAGAAAAAAAAAAAAGTGCTTCACAAAGTTGAGTTATAAACTCCATCCTTCTTTCCTGTCCCTCCAGCCACCCAAATGTTGTGTGTGTGCTCATCATTGCGTATTTGTATAAGTAAAAAATGGCACTGAGTTTCATAGCTCGGTCAACATGGCACAGCCATGGTAATGTGTGTCTTCGCCCACATTCCTGTACATGGGAATCAGAGGAATCTCAGGAAAGGCCTTGAACTTCCATAATCCATAGAATCAGATGGGCATAATCCATGGAATAAGTTATAACTCGATCTTGAGAAATAGAGAGGTCCCCATTTATATGTAAGTTATGCATGTTTTCTAAATAAATATATATTTTATAACATATAGTATCAACTTGGAATAATATAGAAAGTGTTTTGTAATCTGATTTCTTCCCTAACAAACTACGAACACTTCCATCATGACAAATATTTTCCTACAAATGACATTAATGGTATCATGCTATTTTATCGTATAACTGACAGGCATTTAAATTGTTCCTTACTTTTTTTTTGTTTTGTTTTGAGTCAGGGCCTCACTCTGTCCCCCAGGCTGGAGTTCAATGTCACGCTCATGGCTACCGCAGCCTTGACCTGAGCTCAGGTCATCCTGCTCCAGCCTCCCAAGTAGCGGTGAATACAGGTGCATGCCACCATACCTAGCTAACTGTTTGACTTTTTATAGGGATGAGGTCTCGTTGTCTTGCCTCGGCTGGTCTTGGACTCCTGGGCTTGAACAATCCTCCTGCCTCGGCCTCCCAAAGTGCTGGGATTACAGGTGTGAGCCACTATGCCCAGCCTGATTTTTAGCATTATAAACAATATCACGGTGGACAAACTTTTGCATCAATGTGTCTGCAGAGCTCTGCTATTTCTCTCAGATGAATTCAGAGAAGGGGGGTTGCTAGGCCAAAGGACAAGAGCCTGGTTGATGGCCTCTGGTGCCTGCTGCCAACTTGTCTCCAGAAAAATTGTTCTTTCTGCTCCCAGGTGTTTTTGTTTGTTTGGTTGGTTTTGGTTTTTTTGAAGTTGGAATCTCACTCTGTCACCCAGGCTGGAGGGCAGTGGCACGCTCCCGGCCACCGCAGCCTCAACCTGCTGGGCTCCGGCGATCCTTCCGCCTCAGCCTTCCAAGTAGCCGGCACTACAGGCATGTGCTACCATGCTTGGCTAGTTTTTAATTTATTGTAGAGATGAGGTCTTGCCAAGTTGCCTGGGCTGATCTCGAACCCACAGGCTCAGGCCATCCTCTCACCTCGGCCTCCCCAAAGTGCTGGGATGACAGACTGAGCCACCGAGCCCAGCCTCCCAGGTGTTTTTAAGAGAAAGAGTTGACTCTGGATCACGGTTAGACATCACCTATCAATGTGGTTGAATTTGCTCTACCAAGATGACGGTACCCACTGGGAATCTTAAGCCAGAGCCCCACAACCTGGCAGAGCAAGCAGGGGTTTTAAAGACTTCCCAGGCCAGGCGCAGTGGCTCAGCCAGTAATCCTGGCACTTTGGGAGGCCGAGGCGAGAGGATGGCCTGAGCCCGGGGATTCAAGACCAGCCTGGGCAACTTGGTGAGACCTCGTCACTACAGTAAATCACAAAAACCAGCTGGGCATGGTGGCGTGTGTCTGTAGTTCCTGCTACTTGGATGGCTGAGGTAGAAGGATCGCCTGAGCCCGACGGGTTGAGGCTGTGGTGGCCGGGAGCGTGACACTGCACTCCAGCCTGGGCAACAGAGTGAGACTCCAACTAAAAAAAAAAAGACTTCCTCTGCATTCCCAAGAGCAGCTGAGGGAGATATGACTGTGTTCATCAGGATTCTCCAGAGAAACAGAACCAATGGACAATGTTTGTATAAAAATGCAAAAGTATGTGGTGATTTGTTTACTATTTATTCATTTTAAAATTTTTCATAGAGGCAAGGTCTTGCTATGTTGCCCAGGATGGTCTTGAAGTCCTGGGCTCAAGCAGTCCTCTGGCCTCAGCCTCCCAAAGTACTAAGATTAAGGTGTGAGCTACCATGCCCAGCTGAGGAGATTTGTTATGAGGAGTTGTTCCTGCAGTGATGGAAGCTGAGAAATCCCACAATCTGCTGTCTGTAAACTGGTGACCCAGGGAGCCAGTGGTATAAATCCCAGTCAGAGGCAGGGGAAGGTGAAATGGGAAGGTGAAAAGAGAGGGCCCAGCTCAGGACTGGGGCAGGAAGGATGGGATGAGTTTTGTCCTCCTTCACCTTTTGTTCTGTACAGACCCTCAGCAGATTGGCCAAAGCCCACCCACCTCTGGGGAGGGCGATTTACTTTCCTCAAGTCCACTGACTCAGATGCTAATTTCTTCCAGAAACACCCTCATGGACACACCCAGATATAACATTAATCTGGGCACCCTGTAGCCCAGTCAAGTTGACACACAGAGTTACGTCACAGTGGCTGAGATGGGGAGGGGAGAAGAGAAACAGGGAACTCTCAGAATCATGATAGCTTTGCTGTACTGATTAACCATCCCACACGTTTCAGATTGATGGGCAAAAAGTCCAGAGAATGACCCAAGCATTCTACCATTGAGGTTAGATTACCATTGACTTAAGAAACAACATTTCACAAAATGCCCATGTCAATGTTAGTCAATCTCAGTCATTTAAGTCTCTTTGTAACCTAAGAGATGTGGTCTTCCTGCCCAAGAGACCAGAGCCGAACATAGCATCATTTTCCCCCTTCCAGGTCGTAGGGAAGAAGTCTCCTTCTGTCTTTGAGGGGTGGTGGGTACACTTAAAGCCCAGACCAAAATCAATTTGTACTCCCTGAAGCTACTGACATTTGTAAAAAGTCTTTTATTTATCCTGCACTGCCTTTTATATATGAAGGCACTGCTTCTGAGCTCCTTAAGTCAGAAATGCCTAATTTTTGCTTCAAAAATGTTGCTCGTGTCCCCCTTTTGTATTCTGCTGTCTCCCCACTGCCTGTCTGCCGTAACTTCCCCATCACCACCACCTCCTACCATTACCAATGGCCTCTACCACTCTTGGCGTGGTGGAAAGGGACATGAACTAGGCCAGGAATCTGGATGTCCAGGTGAGTCACTGAATGCCTCTAGACTTGTCTACTCACCTGTCTCATGGGAGGGTTACCTCGATGGGATGTTTTCAAACAGTGTGATGCGAAGTCCTAGGACTTTGGAGGAAGGGACTTAGGACTGTGAATTGCAGGGAGTGGTGCTGACAGACCCAAGGAGACAGGCTCCAACCTTGGCATTGTCCTCAACATTCCACCCTTATCTGACCTCAATGTTCCACCCTTTGGTATACCGGACTCTATCTAATTTTTAAATTTTTTAAAAAAGATTTATTCTTTTTTTTTTTTTTTTTTTGAGTTAGATTCTCACTCTGTCAGCCAGACTGGAGGGCAGTGGCCGCTCCCGGCCACCACAGCCTTGACCTGCTGGGCTCCAGTGATCCTTCCACCTCAGCCTTCCAAGTAGCTGAAACTACAGGCGCGTGCTACCATTTTTGACTTATTGTAGAGACGAGGTCTCGCCAAGTTGCCCGGGTGGGTCTCAAACCTGCGGGCTCGGGCAATCCACTTGCCTCGGCCTCCCAAAGTGCTGGGATGACAGGCTGAGCCACCGAACCCGGTTAAAAATTTATTCTTTAGAGACAAAGTCTTGCTCTAACACCCAGGCTGGATTACCATTGACTTAAGAAACAACATTTTACAAAATGCCTATGTCAGTATTAGTCGATCTCAGTCATTTAAGCCTCTTTGTAACCTAAGAGATGTGGTCTTCCTGCCCAAGAGACCAAAACTGAACACAGCATCATCTTCCGTCTCCCAGGTCATAGGGAAGAAGTCTTCTTCTGTCTTTGGGGAGTGGTGGATACACTTAAAGCCCAGACCAAAAACTATTTGTACCCCCTAAAGCTGGAGTACAGTGGCATGATCATAGGCCATTGTAACCTCAATCTCCAGGGCTCAAGTGATCCTTCCACCCTAGCCTCCTGAGTAGGTGAGACTACAGGAACAAGCCACCAAGCTACCCAAAATTTGTTTAAAGAATGAGTTGTACTGCTTTAACGCTAGAATGCTAGAATGTTTGGGTTGTTCTCTGGACTTTTTGTCACTAAATCTGTGAAATGTGATTGCCAATCATCTGTGTGGGATGGTTAATCAGTATAGTAAAGCTACCATGATTCTGAGAGTACCCTGTTTCCCCTCTCCCCTCCCCATCTTGGCCTCTGTGATGGGTAACTTTGTATCAACTTGACTGGGCTACAGGGTGCCCAGATTAATGTTATTTCTGGGTGTGTCTATGAGAGTGTTTCTGGAAGAAATTAGCATTTGAGTCAGTGGACTTGGGGAAAGTAAATTGCCCTCCCTAGAGGTGGGTGGGCTTTGGCCAGTCTGCTGAGAGCCTACAAACCAACTTGGAGACCATTAAGCCATAGCTGTGTGAGGGCCCTTCCAGATACAACACGTTAGGATTCTGAGTCAACCCGAAGAAAGCAAAGTGCTTAATTTTTCTTCTTAACAGACATCCCTGGGATATTTCCATGAGGAGGAGGGGTTTTATGAATGACAGAAGCTTATTACGTTCTTGCTGCCTCTTCCTTTTGTGGCAGGCAAGTCCTACAAGGGGAGCTTGAAGCACCTGTGCACAGATCCAAAACCCTGGATCTGAACATGTCTCTCCTGCTTCCCAGGGACCCGTGATCAGCACCACTCCTGACTCTGCATTTTAGGGCACTCATCCACTGTGGGAGGCCCTGGTTATTCATTCGCTTCCATGACACGTGCTGCAGGATGATTCGTGCCTGTTCTGCAGAAGCGGAAATGGGGGCGCAGGAGGATGAGACGCTGACCTCGAATGGCACAGTGGGTCTCCCAGAGCGAGTGAATCAGGGACACGGCTTCCCAAAAACAGTTCCCCTCCTGCTAAGCACTGCCCTGTCCCCGAGAGACTCGGTTCTCTTTTTTGATCTCTTAACGCCCCCCACACTGCTTCCTTCTCTTTTAATTTTCTTCTTCTGGGAAGCCAGAAGAAACTTTCAGTGTTTGGCGGCCTCTGGGCTTGAAAGGATGGGGTCTCAAAGACACACCTTCACAGCACAGCTGGGGGAGTGGGGACACCCGTCCTGTGTTCCTGGAGAAAAGACGAGATGTTGCCGAGGTTTGCCCTTGGGTTTTTTGTTTGTTTGCTTTGAGACAGGATCTTGCTCTGCCATGCAGGCTGGAGTGTGCAGTGGTGTGATCAAAGCTCACTGCAGCCTTGAACTTCGGGGCTCAAATGATCCTTCCACCTCAGCTTCCTGAATAGCTGGGACTACAGGTGCACACCACCACGCCCAGCTAATTGTTAAATTTTTTTGTAGAGACAAAGTCTCACTCTGTCACCCAGGCAGGAGTGCAGTGGCATGATCATAGCTTACTGCAGCCTTGAACTCCTGGGCTCAAATGAGCCTCCTGCCTCAGCTTCTTGAGTAGCTGAAGCGATCAGTGTGCCCCCACCACTCCTGGTCAATTTTTAGATTTTTATTTTTGTAGAGACAGGGTCTTTGTATGTTGCCCAGGCTGGTCTTGAACTTCTGGACTCAAGCAATCCTCCTGCCTCAGCCTCCCAAAGTGCTAGGATTAGAGGTGCATGCCACCACACCTGGTCTGAAGTCCACCCTTGATGTCCCACACCGGCCTCACTGAGTCTAGGGCCCTCCGTTGCCTTGGGGACATTCATATACTACAGCAGAGAGCATCATAGGATAACCCAGAGAGAACAAAGCAGTTGCTTGAACTTCCCATAGCATTTAAACGCAGAGCAGGGAAGTCACTAACTTGGCTTGGGTTGCCCAGAAGCGATGAGATTAACTTCTGCTTTTAAGACCGACGTGATGTTGTCACAGAAAAATACAGGAAGCAAACCCCCGTATGCTTCAGGGCTGTGACCATAAAACTCTGATTCCAGAAGAAAACAGGAGAACACACACCAGAAGAAAGCAGTGTCATGGCCCGGTTAGTACTCAGCGCTCAGGCTTCCTCTCAAGATGGCGGCCCAGCGTCCGCACCCCCCAACTCCCCCAATCCCACCCGTCACTTTCTTTTCTTCACCTGATCTTTCTCCCAGACCGACTTCCCTGGGCCCAATGCAAACACGCTCTGGGTCACCTGCGGGTGTAGGCCGCTTCCAATTTTACAGGGTTCAGGAGTTGTGGATGTGTCTGGCTCTGATCCTGATGTAAAGTATGAGATTTTCTGAAGCTTTCATCAGGGTGGAAGTTTTTTTAAAAAGATGATTGGGTTGACTGCCCTGATCTTCCTTTTTCCCGTTCCTTTTGAAGCAGAGGACCCCCTTGCCACTGCAACGGGGACCCCCAAACGTCACCCACGGTGAGGTCACATACGTGTCCACTCCAAAGCTGCAACATAGCTGCATTTTTAGCTTTTTTTTTTTTTTGAGCTGGGGTATCACTCTGATGCTCAGGATGGAATGCAGTGGCACAATCGCACCTCACTGAAGGCTCCACCTCCTGGGTTCAGGTGATCCTCCTGCCTCGGCCTCCCAAAGTGCTGGGATTACAGATGTGCGCCACCATGCCTGGCTGCTTTTATCTTTCTTTACCATAAAGAGCATTTTCCCAGGGTCTCCTGAGCATTTCTGGAGTACTCCAAGGATGCCATCCTGTCCCACGCCCCCATCCTGGCTGTTGCTTGCCAGTCACTGGAATTGCTGCGGGATTCCAAGGTGCACCTTGGCCATGGCCAGCCATGGTTCCCTTTGTCTTCCCTCAGGGATGCCTCCTGCAGTTTCTGGAGCAAAGAACTCCAGGGTTTTCACCCATTTGTGGGTACAGCTCGGGTCAGGGGGTACCTTTTTTGGCAAGACTTTATTTTTAAGAATGACATCGAAAGACAGGGCAGGGACTGGCACAGAGCCGGGGCTGAATACATATTTGCTGAGCAAATGAACTGCACTCTGGGCCTGCAGGCCTCGCTGAAAGACTCCTTGTCTGCCAGGGTTCTGTGAGGCGGGACCAGGTTACCCTTGAACTGTCCTGACCTTGCCTTTGCAGGCCAGGCCCAACATCCTCACCTTGCAGGGACCAGAGGAAGCAAACAGTTTCTCCCTTCTCCCGTCTCCTTTCCTGCCTGGCTCTCTGACCCCAACAGCCTCCAGTGGGATTCGGTGATCCAAACCTGGTCCTTTCCAAGTTTCTGTCATGCACCTGGGGGTTTCATGGCCCCCTGGGGCAGCAAGAGGTGAGGATGCTTCCCCCAGAAAGAACGAATGATTCACACAACAAAATTCAACAACAGGCTGCACTTGGTGGCTCACGCTTGTAATCCCAGCACTTCGGGAGGCTGGGGCAAGAGGATGGTTTGAGCTCAGGAGTTCGAGACCAGCCTGGGCAACACAGAGACCTCATCTCTACAAAAATTAGACACGTTAGCCAGGCATGGTGGTGTGCACCTGTGGTCCCAGCTACTTGGGAGACTGAGGCGGGAGGATCGCTTGAGCCCAGGAGGTAGAGGCTCCAGTGAGCCATGATTGTGCCACCGCACTCCAGCCTGGGTGACAGGGCAAGACCCTGACTCAAAAAACAAACAAAAAATCCTCAGTAATAAACACTGTTTCCTCCCCTTATTCATCACCAACAGCATGGGCACCGGTTCCTGCCAAGCGTCCTCCAAACCCAGGCAGAGAAAGGAAGCCTGGAGCCTCCCAGACAGCGCCTCAGAGGCCCCCGAGGTGTCCACGGCTTCAGCCCAACATGCCGAGAAGCAGCCTCTGTGAGCAATGGCCCCCAACAAGCAGCTGCGTTTAGCTTTGCGCTTTGAAAGGCAGTTTTCCCTAAAGAGAGGCCCAGCCTCCTAGGGGCCTGTCCAGTGTCCATCCAGGCTGCTCAGAGACGGTCATGGTCAGCTAGCTCCTCCCACCTCCCTCTTTTGCAACTCTGTCCTCTTGCTGTGAGGTGGAGGTCCAGGCTCCCTGGGTTCCCCGGGGCGGATCTGCTGTGTCTCTGTTCCTGGTTGGTGCCTCCTTCCCCGGCTCCCCCCATCCACTCAGCTCTGGGCCCAGACCGTGTCCTCTGCACCCGCTGCCCCCTCTTGCGTCCCCCGGGTCCTTCCTGGCTCAGGAGGCCGCAGCCGCCCTTTCCTTAAGCCGGGTGACAGTCCCTACCATGAGCTTCCTTCCCAGCCATCATCTGTTGGCTCCAACCCCTCTCCTAACCCAGGTGGAGAGGCAAAGAAATTTTCTTTGAATCGAGGTCTCACTCTGTCACTCAGGCTTCCTGCAGCCTTCACTTCCTGGGCTCAAGTGATCCTCCTGGCACAGCCTCCCAAATAGCTGGGGCTATAGGCGAGCACCCCCACACCGGACTAATTTTTAAAAATTTTTGTAGAGGCGAGGTCTCACTATGTTGTCTTGGCTGATCTCGAACTCCTGGCCTCAAGCGATCCTGCCTCCTCGGCCTCTCAAAATGCTGGGATTTCTTCAGCCTCCGTATCTGGCTGAAGAAAGTTAATCTCGGTATCGCTTCCCTTTTTCTGTCCATTGTTCCCTGTCTCTTTGTCCGCCCCTCTCTGAGATGGGACAGGCTGCTTCAGGCAGACTTGATGTGCTTTTTGTGTCAAGAGACTGTGTTTCCATTGTGAGTTTGGCCAGTCCAGGGCCTGGGCCGTCTCTCCCTGTGGGCTCCTACTGGGCTCTGGCTCTTGGTCGGCCTGTTCTGACAGGAGGCCATAGGCCCACGGGGAGGCCGGGTACAAAGACGGCCCCTCTGTCTGGCCAGATGCCCTCAGTCTGCTGGCCGGGTGGGGCTGAAGCACAGACGCCCCTCCCTGTCCCCAGTGCCGGAGGGACCTTCGCCTCCTCACGCCCTGCTGCGCCAGCCCCATTTATGGAAGGACCATTCTTTATTTGAGGCCAAAGGCAGCCTTCCACTCTACCCGACCTCAGAGACGCTTCCTAGCTAGGGTGTGCCTGTGGTACAAAGACATCACTCCTGCGGTGCTGGGTGAATTTTCAAGCACATTTGCATGGGAGACTGAAACGGCGGCCAGGTTTCTGCTTGGCTTTTGTCCTTTGACTGACACTTTCTGCTTGGGATGGGAGCTCCGTGTTGGGCTAAGAAAAGCCCTGTCAGCCCCTGCCTGGGAGTCCTGAGAAAGCGTTCCAGAACTTTCTGGCTGTCATGTCAGAGGAAAAGGTCTGTAGGCACCATTCACATCCTGGAACCTAAGGCCCCTGTGCTAACAGCCTCTCTACTCTCCAAAACTCCTCCCTGCTGAACCTCCTCCCTCAACACCCATCAGTGTTATTTTTCCAACCAAGATCTTGAAATCTTTCTTTTATTTTTAGTAATTTAAAAAATATTTTCTTTTTTTTTTTTTTTTTTTAGTCAGAGTCTCAGAGTCTCACTCTGTCACCAAGGCAGTGACACCAAGACAGTGGTACCATCATGGCTCACAGCAGACTCAAACTCCTGGCTTCAAGCGATCCTCCTGTTTCAGCCTCCCAAAGTGCTGGGATTGCAAGTGTGAGCCACCGAGCCTCACCAATAAATGTAATTTTATCTATTTTGAGACAGGGTTTTGCTCTTATCGCCCAGGCTGGAGTGCGGTGGTATGATTACAGCTCACTGTAGCCTCAAACTCCTGGACTCAAGAGAGCCTCCCGCCTCAGCCTCCTGAGTACCAGGGACTACACGCCTGGCTAATTGTTTTATTTGTTGTAGAGATGAGGGTCTTGCTATGTTGCCCAGCTGGTCTCGAACTCCTGGGCTCAGGCTATCCTCCTGCTTTGGTCTCCCGAAGTGGTGGGATTGCAGGTATGAGCTACTGCGCCCAGCCACATATTCAGCTTCTGCTCCTTATGATTTCATGCAAGTGGGGCGCTTATGGGCTCTTTGTACCTCGAATTCTGGTAACACCTTCACCATAGGGGTCTTCTCAGGGTTGACAACAGACCCCCCACACACACCTGGGGATGTCCGAAATCACAGCTGTTTCCCAAAGTCAACAAAGACAGCCGGGGTTTTGTGAGTTCAGAGGGTCTTCTTGTTGTGAGAGAAAGCCCAAGGTGATGTTTACAGTGATTCATGTCAGAGATGCCCCCGTGCCAATGAAGAAGACGCCCAGGCATACGTGTCCCAGGTGTCCTTGGAGTGATACCAGAGTGGGTGAGCTGGGAGGCCTTGACGAGCGCGGACTCTCTTTCCATGTAGGACAAACCCAGGTGTGGGAGCGGCTCTGGGTGCTGGCTAAGAGAAGAAGGCGTCTCTGGTCACTCATTCATGCTCAGAGTTCCCCCAAGACATTCGCGAGGGTCCCTCCTGGCACAGCCCTTGTCTGCTCAGCCCCTGCCTTTCTTCCTGGGGGTCTTGGAAACCCCTCCTCCCGCCCAGCCCTCACCCCTGCAGAAGAGGAGGGTACGGGGGGCGGTGATGGCAGAGCGCCAGAGGGTCTCCGTGTAGGAATTGCAGGCTTGGCCCTGCTGCTGACATGCAGTGACTCAGGGGACAGCTTTCCTTCCAGCTGGCACAGGGCTGGGGGGTCCAGAGTCCTACCTGGGGGGCATAGCCGTCCTCCTACTTTTCTTCCGGTCACAAGGGCAGGGTCTTGCTGCTGATTTTCCTTCTCCCATGTCCTCTTTTCTCTCACTATGAATAATAAGAATGTTAATAAATATTATTCACTCCACCAGTGAATATTTATTAAGCACGTGGTAGGTACAGGCACTGGTCTGTGTCTGGGGTATGGTGGTCATGAAACCTTGCACATGTGAAGTGCTTTATAGTTTGCAAAGTGCTTTTAGTTCAATCACCTAATCTTTTTTTCTTGTTTTTCAGGCAACTTTTTTTGAGACAGGGTCTTGCTCTATCATCCAGGCTGGAGTGCAATGGCACCATCATAGTTCACGGTAGCCTCGAACTCCTGGGCTTAAGCGATCCTTCCATCTCAGCCTCCCAGAGCACTGGGATTATAGGCAAAAGTCACCATGCCTGGCCTGTTAATGCTTTTTTTTTTATTGTGATTAAAAAAAACACAGAATAAAATTTGCCCGTGAAACCATTTTAAAGTGTACAGTTCAGTCATGTTAAGAAATTCATGTTGTGCAATCAATTTCTGGAAGTTTCTCATCGTTCAAAATTAAAAATTTATACCCATTAAACAATAATTCCCCCTTCTGCCTTCTGCCAGCCCCTGGTCATCACTGTTCTCCTTCCTTTTTTTTGGATGCGGAGTACAATTCAGGATGAGGAATGCAAGTGGACATCATACAGGTCAAGTTTGGGCCTCCCTTTGGTCCCCACTTTGCCTGGTTTGAGATCAGGTACCCTGATGGATGTTGTGCCCCACCTCAATTCTTCTCTCTGTATCTGAGTTTGACGACTCCAGGAACCTCACAGAAGAGGGCTCTTACAATTCTTGTCTTTTTGTGACTGGCTTTTTTCACTTAGCGCAGTGTCTAAGGTTCACCCATGTTGTACTGTGTGATCCTAATCTTTTAAACCTCCATAGCAAAGCTTCAAGTCAGATTTTACATTCTATAGGTAAGAAAACTGAGGCTCAAAAGGGTTCAGCTGCCGGGCTTGGTGGCTCAGCCTGTCATTCCCGCACTTTGGGAGGCCGAGGTGAGTGGATTGCCTGAGCCTGCGGGTTTGAGACCCGCCCGGGCAACTTGGCAAGATTTCATCTCCACAATAAATCAAAAACCAGCTGGGCGTGGTAGCGCGTGCCTATACCTCCGGCTATTCGGAAGGCTGAGGCGGAAGGATCGCCAGAGTCCAGCAGGTCGAGGCTGCAGTGGCCAGGAGTGTGCCATTGCCCTCTAGTCTGGGCGACAGAGTGAGACTCCAACTCAAAAAAGAAAGGGGGGTGTTCGGCAATTGCCCAGCGCTAGTGTAGTGGGTTGAATGGTGCCCCTTCTTTAGAGAAAAAACATGCAAGTCCTAACTCCCAGTTCCCAAGGTTGTGGCCTTATTTGGAAATAAGGTCTTTGCAGATGTAGTTATGGACCCCGAGATGAGATCATCACATATTTGGGGCGGGCTCTAAATCCAACAGCTGTTATCCTTATGCCACAAGGGAGAGGTAGACCTGAGGTTCACAGAGGCTCAGGACGAAGGTCATTCCCGGGTGGCTAGAAGAGTTCTGGCAAATATTTCAACAAGAAGCATCTGTTGAATGAACTGAAGGACGTGCGTTGTCTCTGCTGGGCATTCCTTTTCCTCTCATGGAGAGAATGTTTTCAGGCAACTGCAAATCTAAAATATTACCTCAGTATTGCAATTATTAGTATTTTTATGAATGATTATTTACTTTTATTTTTAGAAACCGGGTCTCACTCTGTGGTCCAGGCTGGAGTGCAGTGGCGTGATCATAGCTCACTGGAACCTTGACCTCCTGGGTTTAAGAGATCCTCCCACCTCAGCCTCCCAAGTAGCTGACGCTACACCACCACACCTGGCTGATTTTTTTTTAAAGAGACAAGGCCTTGCTGTGTTGCCCAGGCTGGTCTCAAAATCCTGACCTCAAGCCATCCTCCTGCCTCAGCCTCCTGGAGTGCTGGGGTTACAGGCATGAACCACTGCACCTGGTCCTAATAGGGATTTTTTTTTTTTTTTGAGTTGGAGTCTTACTCTGTCACCCAGGCTGGAGCACGGTGGCATGCTTACAGCCATCCCAGTGTCGACCTACTGGGCTCAGGCGATCCTTCCGCCTCAGCCTTCCAAGTAGCTGGAGCTACAGGCGCACACCAACATGCCTGGCTAATTTTTTGATTTATTGTAGAGACAAGGTCTCACCAAGCTGCCCAGCCTGGTCTTGAACCCCTGGACTCAGGCAATCCTCTTGTCTTAGCCTCCCAAAGTGCTGGGTCTACAGGCTTTAGTCACCACGGGATGATTATTAATAAACCATAAAGTTATTGTCTGAAACTCCCCCACCCCATCCCACATTTGGATAGGACTGCAGGTCCTACAAGAGACCCATTGGGTTCATGTCATTTACCTGGAGAACACTAACTTGAACCCGCTGCCCCTCTGGCTTCTGCACTTTACTTTCTTTCCCTGCCAGACTTGTAGATGGAGCGGAGGGCCCCAGCTCCTGCATCCCCTCTCTGCTCGGTCCTCAGCATCCCTCCTGTCTCCACGCTCACAGCAGCCAAGCATCTCCTTCCAAAGGCCATCTCCTCTCCTTCCCTCTGAGTGCAGGTTCGCTGTGATGGGTTTCTGCTCCTCCCTGGACAGCTCTCCTGTGAGATTGGCCACGGCAGCCCTAGCAAAAGAACGCAAGGGGGAGTCCCCAAAACAGAATTTATTTACAAAAATTGTGTATTTATTCTTTCACATTTAAGCCTCTGTCACCTTCCAGGTACTCCTTGTTGGATGCGATACCCTGTGGAGGTGCTTTTTCCGTGGTTCAGAACAGGTTTTGAACTTGCTGCTTGTGATGCCCATTCGTGCTTCTGTCGTTTTCGGTTTCACCTCTTCCACATCGGCAACATGTTTCCCTTTGAGGACTTTTTTCATCCAGGAAACAACGACAAAAAAAGTCCCTCGGGGTGAGATCAGGTGAATAGGGAGGGTGGGACACAGGGGTCATGCCATTTTTGGCCAAAAGCTGCTGAACACAGCGCGGTGTGGGCGGGTCGTGTAAATCACCCATCACGAAATGGGCCAACGCACCGAAACGATCGCCGAGAAAAAAATTCACTGAAGCCGAATGCAGCCTCTCACAACAATGCTAACTGGTACACAGATGTCAATGGGTTCCTAGAACACTTGCCTAGCAGGGGACGCCTATACTACAAGGGTCCCTCCCTCCAAAAGATAATTCTGGTTCTTTTGGGCTCCCCCTTGTACAGCTAGTAGACTGGGCGTGGTGGCTCATGCCTGGGACTCCCAGTGCTGTGGGAGACCCAGCTTCCTTCAGGCCACTGCTACAGGTGACATCACTGGACAGAGACACCAAGCCACCTGTGGGTTTGCCCCGGAGATGGGTGTTCATCCTGGTTCTTCTTCCTCCTTCTGTCTTGCTCTTTCTGGTTTCATGTGGCTGCGGCTGGTCCCTCCCTAGCCCTGCTCCCTGGGCTTTGTTCCAGCTCTCGGGCTCCTGAGCATAAGGGAATCTTCCAGGTGGTGTCCTGTGCCCCGAGGCTGTCGCTTTGGGGGTACATGGTTTCATCAAGCAGCCATCATTACTCGGAATATCTGCCTTTCTCCCCCACACTGACTCAGAGCCAGCCCCTGCCTGGCCTTGAGGAACTCACGCCAATGTGGATATCCCTCTCCTGCCCTCCCCTCCGTGGAACTGATGCTGATTAAGAGGCATTTAGGACGCCTCCCTCAGCTGGTGCAGGACGCAGTGACAGCGCTTCCGATGGTGACGACTCCCGGATTCTGCAGGATGGCCCCGTGCTTTGTTTTCTTGGAGAGCCATAGGGACCGTGGTTTGAATATGCTTCTGTCTCTAATATAGAAACCACAGGCTACTCCCTCTGGGCCAGGGACAGGGAGTGCCAGCACTGGTTTTTTGGGGGCGATTGCCTGTGGTTAGTCCAGTGCAGCATTTCCCAAAGTGTGTCCCTGTCACCTGATGGGTCTAGTTCCTCCGAATGTCATTGTTTCTTGAGAAGTGTTCCACGGTACAGTAAGGCTGGGAAATGCGAAATTAAAGCAAAGTTACTTATGCTTCTATGTTGCAGACCTTAAAAGCAAAAACAATAACAACAATATCTTGCTCTGTCACCCAGGCTGGAGTGCAGTGGTGCGATCATAGCTCACTGCAGCCTCAAACTCCTGAATTCAAGCATTCTTCCACCTCAGCCTCTGAAGTAGCTGGGACTGCAAGTGAATGCCACCATGTCCAGCTAATCTTTAAATTTTTACATTGTAGAAATGAGATCTGGTTATGTTGCCCGGTCTGGTCTTGAACTCCTGGCCTCAAGTGATGCCTCGTCCTCCCAAAGTGCTGGGATTACAGCATGAGTCACTGCAGCCAGCCCTATTATAGAACTTCTTGCCCTTAATATACGTGTTCCGCACATTGCTGGACTGCCCTCTGTGTGCACAGTATCCTCGTGGCACTGGAAACAGAGGCGTGACAAGGACGCGGCTCCTGTCTCCTGGAGTTTATATGCCAGCAGCAGACGGACACTAGGCAATGAACTACTTACTAATGATGCAATTATATGTGCCACAAAGAAGAGCAGGGTGTCGAGAGAGTGCACATCACTGGGTCCTGGTAGAGTCTGGGGAATCAGCTATGGCCTTTCTGGGAAATGAAGTTCAAGTGAAAATCGGAAGAAGGAAGGGATGTTTCCTAGGTGACAGGGGTGGGTGGACAGAGAAGGACTTGGGCTCTCTGCCCCGTCCTGATACCAGTTCTGACCAGGAAGCCCTTTCCCACCCCCTCCCCTATCTCCAGCGTGTTGTGGGACCCTAGTTTGGCTTGGGGGTTCCTAGAAAGATCCCCAACAGGGATTCTGGAGACTCGCTGCGGTGGCCGCCTGTCATCAGTTGTCCGGGAGACAATGGACCTAACTTCTTTGAGCCTCGTTTTTCATATCGATAAATTCAAGGTCAACAACACCAAGGTGACTGAGATGGCTTCCAGCGGTGGCAGGCAGGGTTTCCTGGGAATGCTCTTCCATTACTTAGGGCAGAGAGAGGAGGGAGGGAGAACTAACTGTAAACAGGGGAGTTTTTAGGCTGGAAGGAAAAGAATTCAGCTCTGTGGAGGGTGAGATGGAAAAAGGCAGTGTGGTCATCATGCTAAAGCCTGAGGTGACCCAGTTAAGAAGCTGTGAACTCATGGGGGGCGTCACATCACCACGCAGATACTTGCTGAGGGCTAAGTGCTGTGGGAGGGGGTCTCGGGACCCCTGGCCTGAGTCGGGAGGGGAGCCTGAAGACGGCACCCCACTCCTGGTGCTCTCCTCTTTCAAAGACAGGACGTCCGGGGCCTTCAGCCTCAAGGACTCTGTCGTGGGGGCAAAGGGCTCTTGTGGTCACTGCAGAGGCCAGATGGCGGTTCATTAAATGGCTGGCATCATTGTCTGCACTCCTGCCCACCCTAGGGGCACAGAGACCCTGGAGCCGGGACAGCAGTCAGGCTGAGCAGCCTGGGATCGTGGGTAACTCAGAGACTCTCGCCCAGATACAGACTTTCAGACACATTTATTTTGTAAAGTAACACACTTGCTCAGAATACCAGCAAAGAATCTTTTATCTTTTTTTTTTTTTTTGAGTTGGGGCCTCACTCTGTCGCCCAGGCTGGAGTATAGTGGCACGATCACGGCTTACCACAGTCTCCATCTTCTGGGTTCAGGCTATCCTTCCGTCTCAGCCTCCTGAGTAGCTGGGACTGCAGGCGCATGGCACCACACCCGGATAATTTTTAGAAATTTTTTTTTTTTTTTTGAGTTGGAGTCTCACTCTGTCACCCAGACTGGAGGGCAGTGGCCGCTCCCGGCCACCGCAGCCTTGACCTGCTGGGCTCCGGCGATCCTTCTGCCTCAGCCTTCCAAGTAGCTGGAACTACAGGCGCGCACTACCACGCCCGGCTAATTTTTTGATTTATTGTAGAGATGAGGTCTCGTCAAGTTGCCCAGGCAGGTCTCAAACCCGCAGGCTCAGGCAATCCACTCACCTCAGCTTCCCAAAGGTGCAGGATTACAGGCTGAGCCACCGAGCCCGGCTTTAGAAATTTTTAAAGAGACGAGGTCTTGCTATGTTGCTCAGGCTGTTCTCCAAATCCTGGGCTCGAGCAATTCTCCCGCCTCGGCCTCCCAAAGTGTTGGGATGACAGGTGTGAGCCACCGTGCCCCGCTAGGATTCTATTTCTGAAACTCCTGCAAGGAAAGAAAAGAAAACCACCCCCACCCTACCCTCCACCCGACAGCCCCAGCCAGGAAGTTAGGAACAAGTAATGAATGAAAACTATTATCTCCCAGGATGCCTTCGCCCGCCATCCCCCCTTTTTTTGACATTTAGTCTTTCTCTTTCCCACTTTTTCCGGCCCCTCCAACCAGATCCTTTTGTTGGTTTCTCCCTCTCTGCCCCAGAAAACAGACACGGTTTCACCCTGGCTGCTTTTCCTGCTGTTCTCAGATTACTTCACTAGAAGAACCTGGAGTGAGTCGCTTCCTCCCCTGCTTGGTGGAAAGTGAAACATTATTCCTATCTGTGAGTTGCGGCTTGGAAGAATCTGGAAGGCCCTCCACCCCAGCCCCGTAATAGACATATAGATGGTGGAGAACCTTCTCTCTCCAGAGCATTAGCCAGTTCAGGTTTCTGTAACAAAGTACCACAGACTGAGCGCCCTGAACAAGAGAAATGTATTGTCTCCCAGCGCGGGAGGCCAAAGTCCAAGGTCAGGGTGTCAGGAGGAATCTGGCCCAGGCCTCTCTCCTTGGTTTTCAGGTGGCTGTCTGCTCCCTGGGTCTCTTCCCCTTGTCTTCCTCTATGCATGTCTTTGTGTCCTAATTCCTCCCCCCCCCACACTTTTTTTTTTTTTAATTGGGGTCTTGCCCTGTTGCCCCAGCTGAAGTGCATGATCACAGCTCACCCCAGCCTCGACCTCCTGGCTCAGGTGATCCTCTGGCCACAGCCTCCTGAGTAGCTGGGACTGCAGGATGCACCACCACGTCCAGCTAATTTTTTTTTTTTGTAGAGATGAAGTCTTGCTGTGTTGGCCGAGCTAGTCTTGAACTCTTGGGCTCAGGCAATCCTCCTGCCTCAGCCAGTGCTAGGATTATAGGTGTGAGCCACCACGCCCGACATAAATGTCCCTTCTTATAAAGATATCAGTCATACTGGATTAGGGTCCACTCTAAGGTCCTCGCTTTAACTTGATTGCCTCTTTAAAGACCCCATCTCCAAACATACTGGGGGTTAGGACTTTATCACATGCATTCTAAGGGGGCCACAATTCAGCCCTGGTATGGTGTGGATGTCTGTCCCTCCGAATCTCATGTGGAAATGTGCTCCCCAGTGGAGGACGGCCAGGGGGAGTGCCTGGGTCACTGGGCGGATCCCTCATGAAGGCTTGGTGCGTCCCCTCAGTGATGAGTGGGCTCCGCTCTGTGAATTCACTAGATGGCCGGTTTCTGGCACTTTCTCTCTCTCTCTGGCCCCCCTCCCGTCATGCCTGCTGCTCCTGCTTTCACTGAGGGTGGAAGTTTCCTGGGCATCACCAGAAGCAGATGCCAGGTGTACTGTCTGCAGAACTGTAAGCTCAAATAAGCTCTTTTCTTTATACATCACTCAGCTCAAGGTGTCCCTTTAAAGCATCTCAAAAGGATGACTCCAGACCCATGACAGCCAGTGAGGTTTAAGCTTCAGAGCTCCTTCGGTTTACCTGTGGGGCATGTTAACTGTGGAAGCATCCTGGGCCTTCCACAGGTTCTAATTTGCTAGTTCCGGGGTGAAGCCCAGAACTCGGTGTTTCATTTCGTTTTATTTTTTAATTTAATTTTTTGAGTTGGAGTCCCACTGTGTTGCTCAGGCTGGGATGCAGTGGCATGCTCACGGCCACCCCAGCGTCGACCTACTGAGCTCTGGTGATCCTTCCGCCTCAGCCTTCCAAGTAGCCAGAACTACAGGTGCCTGCTACCATGCACGGCTAATTTTTTATTTATCACATACACAAGGTCTTGCCAAGCTGCCCAGGCTGGTCTCAAACCTGCGGGCTCAGGCAATCCACTTGCCTTGGCCTCCCAAAGTGCTGAGATCACAGGCTGAGCCACCAAGCCTGGTCTATTTTTTAAAGATGTGGGCAACAATTCTGGGTTAGGTATACAAATGGTCATTGTACAGATAAAGCTTGCGCCTCACTTTGGTCGCCATGTCACCTGGTTGGAGATCCGGCACCCTTACTGAGACCCTGTGTTTTTAAAAGCACCTGGGGTGAGCGTGCTGTCACAGCCCCAGTCGCCTGCCCTTGGCTAGATACGTGAACTCACCTCTGCTTTGGCTATGGGAAGTCTATAAACCCGGGTGTCATGCTAACCCCCTCCTGCTTCAAAGAAACTGAACTCTTTTGTGTCTCGCCTTTTCCTGAGTCCCTGTTGGGATCCTGGCAGCCCCTGGAGGCTTCCAGGTGACCTTCCATGCCAGCCCTGCTTGTGGGTCATTGGCCTGCCAGGTGGCGGAGGGTGGTGTGATTTTGGAGTCTGAGACCCAGCTCTGTCCTCTCATGGCTGATTATCCATGGACGGATCCCTTGATCTCTCTGGGCTGAGTTTTGCATCTCTCAACGGGGGGGTTTCCTGGCCATCCCAGAGGGCTATAGAGGCGGAAACCGTGTTTGTCAAAGGCACCTGGCACCGTGCCAGGCACATAGAAAGGGCGGAATAGATATTAATTCCTGTTATGATCACCTGCTTCCATCTGCTGCCAAAACCAGATTTAATTCCCTTCTGCAACCTTCACACACCAAAGGGAAACAAGGAGAAACTGGACCATAAAGGGATCAGAGTCTGTCTGGCTGCTCTGAAGATGAAGAGAGTCGTCTTTGAATTTAGCAGTCCCGTGGGGATGCAGGGGATCTGACAGGCGTGTTGTGCAAACCTGGGTTAGGTTTTTACTACGCTGACGACTTGCTTCTTGCTTCAAAGAAGGCTGCCTACTCCTTCTGTAGACTTGGAAATGGGTGTGTGGCTGAGTCAATGTTTTTTTTTTCCTCAGAAGAGTGTTATGATTCCAAGACCAAGGTCTGGAACCAGACTGCCAGGCTCCTTGAGCTGAGCACTCCTAGCTGTGTTGCCTTTTGCAAGTCCCTTAACTTCCCTGTGCCTTAGTTTACTTCTTTGTAAAACAGGGAAATCATAGACCCTACCTCATAGTCAAAATTAAATGACTTTATGTATAAAAGCACCCCAGAGTAGTACCTGGCACAGAGTTTACTCCCTGTAAGTGTTTAGCTTTGAAAAAATTATTTTATTATATTTCATTTCCTCTTTATTCTCTGTCTTCTGTCTCCATATCACCCATTCTTGTGCTCTTTCTTTTTCTTTTCTTTTCTTTTTGAGTCAGGGTCTTACTCCGTTGCCCAGACTGGAGTGCAGTGGCAAGATCACGGCTCGCCGCAGCCTTGACCTCCTGGACTCAGGTGAACCTTCCATCTCAGCCTCCCAAATAACTGGAACTACAGGTGTATGCCACCACGCCTGGCTAATTTTTTAAAAAATTTTTTGTAGAGACGGAGTTCCACTAAGTTACCCAGGGTGGCTTTGAACTCCCAGGCTCAAGTAATCTTCCTCCCTCAGCCTCCAAAAGTGCTGGTGTTACAGGTGTGAGCCGCTGCGCCCAGCCCCACTGTGCTCTTAATTCATGTTTATACTGTTTTCTACCCTAGGTAAATATATAGCCTCCGTGGTTTTGTGAATGCTTTCAAAGCTTTACAAAAAATCCATTGTGCTCCAAGTCTTGTTTTGTTTCTATATTCATTGCTCTTAGGTTTTCGCCATCAGACACTCTGCTACATATCAGAATAGCTCATTTCTTTTGTCCCCCCGTGCATAGTATTCTACCTTATGGTTACACACATGTTACTTATCTATTCCCCTACGGAGGTTACTACCAACTCTTCTCTACCACACACAGCACTGCAATGAGTGTCCTCATGCAAGGCCGCTGTGCCTGTGCGCGAAGCTTCTCTGGGGACTAACACCCTTTTCTCTATCCTTGTGGTCTGTCGCCAGTCTTCGCCTCTCCTTCAAAACATTGAGTGACCAAGTTGTTGTTTTTCCAGGAAATCAATGCCAGGGCTGAGGCCAGGGCTCACTGAACACTCCGCTTCATCTTGTGGCCTGTGGGTACAAAGCTTGGAGCGAGATGGCTGCTTCCTCATGGGGTCCTCACACGGTCTTTCCGCTGTGCGTGTGCCCTGGCGTCGCGCTGTGCGTCTAAATCTCCTCATGTAAGGACACGGGCCAGACTGGTCCCCGTCCCATTTCAACTTCATCCTCCCTGTGAAGGGCCTGCCTCCCAAAACAGCCCCGTTCTGAGGCCTGGGGGTTAGGACTTCAGCATGTGGATCTGGGGAGATACCATTCGGCCCACCTCCACCTCTTGCCTGTTGGCCCTCTCTGGGACTGAGCCCGTATCTGTCTGTAGGCAAAGACTTCTAGAAGGTGAGGGATGAAGCCATGGGGTGTATCTGGTTTCTGGTCACTGGGAGCATTTTCACACTCGGCCTGGGCTCCTGGGAACCCAGCCCAGGCCATCTGCTGCTCAGTGCCCCAGAGGCCAAGGGCATGGCAGTTAAAGTGTGACAAGCTCTGGCGCTCACCAGTCTGCCTGGGCGTCTCCAGTTCCGACACTAGTGAGCTATATGACCCGGCTAACGTACCCTGCCGGGCCTCCGTTTTCCATCACCAACTCGGGATGATTTGCCCACTAGGCAGAGTAGCATCGAGGACTGAATTAAGGAACTGGAAGTTCAAAACTACTTCCCCCACCCTCTTTTTTTTCTGAGTCAGAGTCTCACTCTGTTGCCCAGGCTGGAGTGCAGAGGCACACACATGGCCACTGCAGCCTCGAACTGCTGGGCTCCGGCAATCCTTCTGCCTCAGCCTTCCAAGTAGCTGGAACCACAGGTATGTGCCACCATGCCTGTCAATAATCATCTTCCCTCCAGGTCTCTGTCCTGATGGAGAGTCGAGAGAAGGAATAGGGCCTGGTGGGGTGGCTCCTACCTGTAATTGCAGCACTTTGATCGGCTGAGGCAAGAGGATTGCCTGAGTCCAGGGGTTCGAGACCAACCTGGGCAACTTGGTGGACCTTGTCTCTACAATAAATCAGAGGGAGAGAGAGAGTGTGTATGTGCTGGGATTACGAGCATGAGCCACCACACCTGGCCCTCAGACAGAAGTATTTTTTTTTTTTGTTACAATTCATAGTTTATTTTAATATACAGCTAGAGTGGAATACCAGTGTTTTACCCAAATACAACCCTAAAAGATAAATGTTAATTCTCAGAAAACATACATTCTAAATCCACAGTAAGGAAATGTGTCATTTTCCTAATTGCCCCCATAATTTGCAATATTGTCCCTCATAGTGGAATAGAACTTCACATTGTTAGCTTCTAGAGTCAATAATTTTCTTTCCTCCCCACTCCATTTCAGTCAGGCTCCTTGTAGCTGCTAAAAACCAAAGGTGGGCCTAATAGCTAATGGGTTAAATATAGCAATACTAGGGCCAGGTGTGGTGGTGCACCCCTATTTTTCCAGTGCTTTGGGAGACAGAGACAAGAGGATCTCTTGAGACCAGTTTGAAATCAGCCTGGGCATCATGGCGATACCTCATCTCTATAAAAAATAAAAATAAAATAATTAACTGGGCATGGTGGCGTGTGTCTGTAGTCCCAGCTACTTTGGAGGATGAGGCAGGAGGATTGCCTGAACCCAATAGGTTGAGGCTGCAGTGAGCCATGAGTGTGCCATTGCACTCCAGTGTGGGCGACAGAGTAAGATCCGTTTTAAAAGTTTATTGATTGCATCTGCAAAATCCCTTTGGCCATTTACGGTAACATACTCACAGACATATTCACGGCCCCAGGAATTAGAGCATGGAATTTCCCTGGGGGCCACAGTTCTGCCCACAGCAAGCTTATTTCTGTCTGTGTATGTGTGAGTAAGTAGGAATTTATTAGAAGACAGGAAAGCTCCCGGCAGTGGGAGGGGACCCCAAAGAGGGTTGCCTGCAAGCATATTTCTTAAAGACTCTCCACCCTGATCATGGGGCAAGGCATGTTTTACAGTCATACAATTCTTCCATGTTGCCTTTATGTTTTGTTTTCTTTGCCCTTCAGCAAAATCTAATCGCCTTTGAAGTAGGTGATAAAGCTGGACCACAACCTCTTTCTCAGGGTGACTTGTGGCCCAGCCCTTGGGAGACAATCGTGTAGATCAGAGAGAGGGAGATATTCTACCACTACTACCCTTTAGCTCTGCAAATGGAGCCTGTCTTTTATCCATTCAGGGCAGCCCTACCCAATCCACAGCCACACGGACTGATTCAGAGATGAACAGGTGACCAGAGATGGGCCAATTAAAGGGATGCTCCAGATTTCTGATCCAGTTAAGGGAAGGATATTCTCTATATAGAGCAGAGGCAACTTAACTTACAAGATGCTAGTGGCCATCTTGTAACCAAAGAAGGGAGAGAGCCCTTGGATGGAACCCATACCAGGAAAGCAGGGACCACAGATGGAAAGAAAGAAAGGTGAGTTCTTTTTTTTTTTTTTTTTTTGAGTTGGAGTCTCACTCTGTCACCCAGACTGGAGTGCAGTGGTCGCTCCTGGCCACCGCAGCCTCGACCTGCTGGGCTCCGGCGATCCTTCCGCCTCAGCCTTCCAAGTAGCTGGAATTACAGGCGCGCACTACCACGCCTGGCTAATTTTTTGATTTATTGTAGAGATGAGGTCTTGCCAAGTTGCCCAGGCGGGTCTCGAACCCGCGGGCTCAGGCAATCCACTCACCTTGGCCTCCCAAAGCACAGGCTGAGCCACCGAGCCTGGCAGAAAGGTGAGTTCTTAGTGGCATTGTTGAAACTGCTGGATCAACCCTTGCCTGAAGTGTACATCCCCTTTGGGCCTTTCATGTATGTGAACCAATAAATTCTTCTAAGTGTTGAAGCCGCTTGGAGTTAGGTTTGCCCTTACTTTCCACTGAAAGTACCCCAATGGACAGAACTTGTTCAGTGAGGTGGTGATTCGACAGCAGAGTCATGGATGGGGCCACAAAGACAGGTGTGTCTGTTCTGTTTTTACTTTACCCTCTGCAAAGGCTGCTGAAAGAGTAGCCATATTGTGCCAAGGGGACTTGGGCCACAGGGGTTCCTCTGAGTTGTGGAGTGAAAAATGGCTCCTGGCAGAGCAGAGGGGACAAGCTAGTGGAGGAGGAGGGGCCAGGTACAAGCATCTGATCTTGAGGACAGTTGAGGGACAACCCGTCACCGCTTCCCAAGTACAGGAAGGAATGGTGAGACTGAAGAGGGAAGGAGAGACAGGGTCTGATGGATGCATGTGAAGTGCTGAACAGTGTCTGGTTCATGGTGGCCCCAGGACAGGGGACCATGGCTCACTCGGGCCCTTAGGGGTAGGATCGGACATGAAAGTAGGGGACGATTTGCCAGAGAATACATTTGTGTTTATTCTCTTCCTCAGCAAGGACTGTGTTTGAAAACCACCTTCACTTGTGACTATGGCTGACTGTGTCCCCCTGAAAGCCATGTGTTGAAGTCCTAACCCCCCAGGAAACTGGAGATGGGGTCTTCAAAGAGAGAATGAGGCTCAAATGAGGCGGTCAGCATGGCTGGTGTCCAATCTGACTGGTGTCCTCGCCAGAAGAGATTTGGACACATGCACCCGGGGGTGCCCACGGTCAGAGGAAAGTCCGCCAGAGGACACGGTGAGAAGGCAGCCATGGGCCAGGCAAGGAGAGAGGCCTCAGGGGAAACCAGCCCTGCCCACACCTTGATCATGAATTTCTAGCCTCCATAACTGTGAAAGAATAAATTGTCCAAGCGTCCCCAGTGTGCAGCGTTTTGTTATGGCTGCCTGAGCAGACTACAACACCTGGGTTGAATGGTGTCGCCTAAAAGACATGTCCAGCGAAACCTATGAATGTTACATTACCGCACTTGGAAAAAGCGTCACTGCAGATGTAATTACGTTTAGGATTTTGAGGTGAGAATATTCTGGATTAATAGGCTGGACTCTAAAGTCAGTGACAAGTGTCTTTATAAAACATAGAAGAGGAGAAACAGAGAAGGTCACGTGAGGAAGGAGGCAGAAGTTGGAATCAACAGCCCCAAGGCAAAGATGGCCAGTGGCCACCAGAAGCCGAGAGAAGGGAGGACAGACTCTCCCTCAGAGGTTCCAGAAGGGCCCAGCCCTGCCCACAGGGCTGATCTCCAAAACCCGGAGAGAGTAAACTGCTGTATTGTTTTGAGTCAGAGTCTCATTCTGTCTCTCAGGCTGGAGTGCAGTGGCACTCTCGTGGCCACTGCAGCCTCGACCTGCTGGACTCAGGCAATCCTTCTGCTTCAGCCTCCCAAGTGGCAGGAAGACAGAGAGATCGTGACACTGAGACTATTATAGGAAGTGGCACTTTATTACACTGGCCATCCCAGCGGGCTCGAGGGGCTGAAGCGTCCAAATCGAGCCCCACAGAATGGGAGAAGCGGGGTCTTATACCTTCATTTAGGTAAGGGAGGGAGGTCGTGTTGAGCGATTCCACATCTCCTTTGGAATTTACAAGGTGGTGTTCAGAAAAATCAGATCTTTCAAAGAACAAATGGTTTCCAGGAACTGCAGAGTTGTAAAGCGTCAACTTCAGAAGAGGGGTTTGGGATAAGTCTGTGAATTAGTTACTCTTTTGCATTTCCACGAGAGTCATCAGTCTCTAGCCATTTGACCTTTTTCAAACAAAACCAGCCTGGTGGGTCTTTAGAGCTTGCCTCTTGGCTTTCAAAAGGAAATACCTTTAACTGCTACCAACCCCACTTTCTGCCACATCATTCCCCCCTTGATACTGTTGAACCCGGGACTCTAATGAGAGAGAGATAGAGACCACAAAGAGCCAGCTCTGATGCAAACACACGAGGGTCTTTATTCAGGCTCGAGTCTGGGCTCACGCCCGAAGCAGCAGCTTCAGAGACCAGAGCCCCGATTCACAATGGCAAGCAGTTTTTATGCATAATTACAGAGGGAGGGGAAAGAACTCCAAACTTGATTTTACGTGATGTAGGTAATTTCTCCTAATGGGTA
>NW_007252100.1:622888-641630 GCF_000164805.1 Carlito syrichta
GGGATATATGAAATATAGTGAACTAAACGCTACTTTTAGAGCAAATAAGTTTCTTGGTTTCTTGGGTCTCTCAATAGCATGCTCTTAACCTAAATCTATTGTTGTCCTCTCAGATACTTACTCTTTTATAGATTTAAAGAATCATTATTCTTAATTTGGTGACTTAACATTATATGGGCCGCAGTTTTTTTGTTTAACAACTGTTTCCACAATCTTAGAAATGGCATTTATAATTATTGGGCTATGCAAGGGAGGATAAACAGGATCCCACCAATAGGACTACAGATCCAATAATATATTTAAATCCCCTCAGACCTGAGACCATGTTTTCAACTTAATTGCCGATTTTTATGCCTTGTCATTTTTGCACCAGGACATGGGCAAGTCTTCTAACATTGGTGGCTATATCAGTTATAACTTTACCATTATCTGTTTGCCAACAACAGTTATAGCTATTAAATTTACCACATACTTATTTTTTTTCCACTAGCAGGTAGTTCAAAACTAAGTGGTTTTGATAAATAGCTGTGCTCATTTGGGCTTGTTGCTGAGCAGCAAGCTCAAAAGCCGTGGCTGTTTGATTAATTATAATTTCTAAGACAGTTTGTAACCTGATAATGCGATTTAGCATATGTATATATAGGCGTGCGGCATTTCTGACTCCTATCTTGTGCCCATGTGGCTGGGTCATAAGTATTTATAATTTTCTGGGGTGGCCATTTGTTATTTCTTCAAACCTGGGTCCCTCCTATGTTAGGAACTTGGTCGAGGGATCGAGTGTCTCGTGTTTTGAGGCCTTCATAAAGGGGAATGCCTAGTTCACCCCCCCTTGGGTTACGCAGAAGGAAAAATCCTGGCTGGATTATTCCTATGGTACATGTGCCTTTCCATAATGCTGGGAGCTGGGCATATGCAACCTTTTCATATGTCCAAAATAGCCCTTTAGTACACTGAGGAAATTTAGTTGCATAAGCAGATGCTCAATACCAAATAGACCTTGTTGGCCACCAGAACAAACTCCTGGCTGGGATGAATAACAGTGGAAAACTCTTACGTCTGGCCGGATAGTTTCTATACACGCAAATGCTGAGTGTGTGAGGGAAGCGATAAGCACCCAAATTAGGAAGAAATACATAAAAGCACCAGAACATTTCCTATATAAGAAAGAATGAGAATGCTAGTGAAACCCTTTTCTAACATGCTCTATGGGGACAACTCTTAGTCCTACAGCAAATAAAGTTAGTTCTACAGCAATTAAAATGACAAACAGTTTAGCAAATATAAAGGTTGACAAATCAAAACAATGGCTTATCAGTAATGTCTGCTGAGTTCTTAAGCTGAATCCTTAATCTTCTGCCGTGCGTTGATCAGTCTGCCTCCGGTGTGTGACTGAAGCAGGGCTTGAAGTATCCTTAGGCTTCTAGAGCAGGGTTTGAGAAATTTTGACTTTCTAGACGGTCAGCTTAAGGGGTATTGTCTGCAGTGCACTCCCAATCCTATTCTGCTATCATGGATCCGAGAAACTACTTTGGCTACTTTGACTGCGGTCAGAGTAAACAAAAGAACAGTAAATGGCCCCCTTGAGAGGGACTTTAGAGGGTGTACATTTCACTCTTTTACCCATACCATATTACCTGGCTTAAAAGAATGGGCATCGGTAGTTAAACTGGCAGTCATTCTCTGACTTGACAATGGATGGCATTTAGGACTGAACCTGAGCCTTGCATTTGCTGTTTTAGGGTAAGACTTCCTAATTCCTTTAAGTCTTCCTGTATGCCCTTAACAAGAGGGGGTAGCTGCCTATAAAGAATTTCAAAAGGCGAGGAGCCTGTTTACTTTATTCAGAGGCCTGTTTTGGGGCCTTTTCCCATAGTAGGGGCTTCTGCTCACCCCTCTTTAAAGCTTCATAGAAGGGTTTCCTCATGATAGAGCAGTTAGGTATTTAAATTCTAGAGACTAGTATAGGAACAGGACCACCATTAGGGTCCTTTTTTTGTTTACAGTTGTTGGTTGGGTCCTTCCTTTCTTCAATTTTTAGCAGCGCTTACTCCCCTGGGATGTTTGAGTTTCTTCTGGTCCAAGAAGTGTCTAGGGAAATAAACTTATAAACTGTGATTAAAATTTGTCCCAAATGGACAGCACATTTTCTTATGAGCATTTATGTTTGTGGCCCTCCTTTCCTTCAGAGGTGTAGGAAAAAGGCCTACCGTTAAACAATTTCAAAGGTTTAACAAATTCCATTTCAGGGACTTGGATCCTGAGTGATGCCATACCAAATACCTATGTTTAGTTTACTCGTGTCTCCAAAGGATTTTTAGTGGTTATTATGCTAAACCACAAACTGAAAAATTGTACTGGCCTAGTTTTACATCTGATGGAGTTTTCCCTGGATTTGCCAAGGGGTGGGATAAGTTGCCACTTGGCCTGCAGTAGAAATGTTTGAATGCCTTTTAAAACCTATCTATAGGAAATTTATTTATATCTAGCCTGTGCTAGCTACCCTGCCTCAATTATTTATTCTTTAGAGATTTTTCGATCCCATAATCATTTGGGGTGCTGAGGGGTGAAGGCCCGTCTTCTGTAATTTCTTCAGAGCTGATAATGGGCGCAGTCGTGACTAGCCAGAGATCGAAAATCTCTCCCCGTTTGACTTGAGGAGTCCAGATTTGTTTCAGCAGTGGCATTGTTTGCAGGCACTGGCTAGAATTCTTGCATGACCGTTATGTGGGCATGAAACTACTGGATTCTGGCTCAGTAAAAGGAATAAAGTCAGGCCTACATTTTGACAATTGTAGGCAGTGTCCGATTACCTTTTTGTACAAAAGCTACAAGGCCCGAAGTTATTAACATAACTTAAATGATAAACTTTAATTTTTGTGGCTTGATTAAAGTACCAGCTTTTGTATTTCTGGACTATAATGGTAGCCTGACAGATTGTTTTAGACTATAATTTGAACTAGGCACGCAAGTAAATTCTATATAAAATTTGAAGAGAAATTCGAGAATGTTTGGAGACTTGCATTCAGAAAAGACTTTATTATGTCTAGATTGTTTATAGAATTTCTTCTGCAGATGTATATTTTTTTCTTATAAACTTTTCTCATACCATTTTTGGCATGTTTATACTATTTTATTTTTGTTCTTTAACCCCTTTTTAAAAAAAATTTCTTAGGTAACTATCTACTTTATTATAGGACAGAAATGTACCATATAAGATTTTCTCTTAGATAAAAATATCTTTTTTAAAAAATATTCCTTCCTTTTTTGTTTTCTTACTAAAACCTTATTTGTATACCAACAACCTTTTAATATTTTTCCTTTGCTTTTTGCTTTCATAGACAACCTTTTACAGTCATAATTTGAATTCACCTTTTAGTAACTGTTAGGTGAAACATTTAGTTTTTGGAACACCTTTAATCCCACTGGAGAGCAGGTTTAGGAGAAAGAAGTTCAGTATGAGCTCAAGGGCTAAAAACTTAGCCTCAGTATTAATTAAGAAATTAATTTGGACCCCAGTCACATTCATATAGACTCAAGGATTCTCTGGGTTGATGGCATACAGAGCACTGCACTGGGCCGTGCCCCTCCCCCTTTAATCAACAGCCACCATCACCGAGCTAGGTGTTTCCCCCCGACTTGGGGAGAGGCCACACCATCTCTTTCAGTGGCTTTTTTTTTTTTTTTTGAGTTGGAGTCTCACTCTGTCGCCCAGACTGGAGTGCAGTGGCCGCTCCTGGTCACCACAGCCTCGACCTGCTGGGCTCCGGCGATCCTTCCGCCTCAGCCTTCCAAGTAGCTGGAACTACAGGTGCGTGCTACCACGCCCGGCTGATTTTTTGATTTATTGTAGAGATGAGGTCTTGCTACCCAGGCGGGTTTCAAACCCGTGGGCTCAGGCAATACACTCACCTCAGCCTCCCTTCAGTGGCTTTTTAATCCGGATGTTGGACAAGGTCCTGGGGGCTTAGGCCATCAAGAACAATTGTGCTTCAAGTGCCCAGATTGACCACATTCATAGCAGCTGATACCATACCCCCTAGCATATCCTTAACAGGCCTCTTTTGTATGGCTTGAGCTTTGCCTTTGGTGGCAACTGCCAATTTGTTTACCTTTCCTCTGGCTGGTGCTCATTTTGGAGTTCTTCTCCCTCTTTTTCTTAATGTTTCAGTTTCTAAGAACTTCAGAGGCTTTCTATAATTGGGAGTTTGGTATTCATAGTCCTGAGTCAAGCCTCTGGAGTTTGGTACTTAGTATTCTATAGGATATAATCTTGTTTGCAAAGTAGTGAAATAAATTTTTAAAATACTTCTGCATACAGAACTTTTGAACATTTTCTCCCCCCTTAGGTCTCAAAGTGAATTTAATTGCCAGACAGTTTTGTTCTTTTCCAAATCTTATTATCTGCTAACTTGTAGTGAGTTCAAATTTGATTTTTAATAATGCATTTATTATTATTTTAAAATTTTAAACCACGTAATTTTAATTTGCTCCAATCATTCAAAATCTGTCCCACTGGGGTGTCCGAGGGCACAGACCACTACACACTCTCTTGGTCACGTTTCTTTAAAACTCAGAATTTGTTTTCAATACTTGCAATTTATTCCTCAAAGGAGAATTCTAAAACAAACAAATAACTAAATAAAGTCATAAGCAGCAATGCCAGGAATCCCTAGAACCCTGATGGCTTCTCCCAGGCTGAGTGTTCTCAGCCTTCCTTGAAGTCCTTTTTTTTTTTTTTCCTCCATGACTTTCCAATGATGTCTACAAAAATGGCCTGGTACAAAACCCTTTTAGAGTGAACAGACCATGTAGATGTAAAATGATCTGTTCCTACTTATTCCTAATTAAGAACAGGCAAAATTGTCAAAAATCCCCATGAATTACTAAACAGTAGCCTTAGTTGTAAGATGTGGACAATTAAATGAGACTGATTAGGTCTCACTCTATGCTCCACAGTGTGCCTAGTACTTGACCTGTCCCTTCAGTGAAGTACCGAGCTTACAAGGTGACTTAATCAGGTGAGAATGGCCAGTTCCCATGCCTTATTAAGTCCTGCAAAGTATTCAGCATTTAAAGCTTTACCAGTTTTGTAAGAGGTGTGCTAGTTAGGCATAGCCAAAAAAGCAAGCAGTAGTGTTATTTAGCATTACAATATAAAGTAGGGACTCAGCATGCATTACACAACTCTAAGAGACTTCCCAACAGTTTTATAGGTACAAGTGGTTGATTACGATCTTAGGCAAGGCCTAAACCCTTAGAAACAGACTTACTCTCAACTAACCTGGCTTTAGCATTTGAAAACAAGAACAGCCCATTCAGTCCCTTAGTTACCAGAGAAAGATTACAAAATTATTTTTTCCAAGGCTAGCGTTAACTTGCACTGAGTTAGCAAAAGCTAAGTAGCATATAAGAGACATTTCTACATTTCTTTACAGGTGGATTAGAATGAGCTCCTTCAGAATTTATGAAGGAGAACACAGGCTAAGGAAGGGAGGGGGTGTGGTCCCAGGAAAGAGTTTAAGATAACCGGTAGCACTTCATATACACAGCAGGCAATTTTTCCACAACCTTAACAACAAAAGGCAGAAATTTTAACAGTGCCAATGGGTTGGGAGAAAACACCACACAAATAAAGGGAGACATAAAATGACATAAAGAAACATGTGCCAATCAAGTTTTTAAAAGACATGTCCCATTAAACAAAGCATAATAACGCAACCAGCTTTTTAGCAGATTTAAAGCGACAGACACACAAATAAGAGAATGAGGGGGAGGGAAACATCTACTTTGTCCCCCTCCAGTCATACTCCTCGCGAAGATATCTCAGACACCTCTCAGCAGTTGGCAGGTTGGTACACCCCCAATGCAGAATAACTTTATGCAGAACCCTCCCACTGTCTGTCTCATTCACACACAATCACACAGCACATTCTTCAACTCTCTGACCTAATCCTAGGAGCCTACGGGTGCATCTTCAGACAGTGTTTCCTTCCACTGCCTCTCAGCTCTTTCCTTCAGGCTGGAGATTACTAGCAGGCTCTGGGAGGTGATCAAGCTCCCCTTCTGCCATCCATTGGCAAGTCTATGCAAAGGCCCTTATTCCTACCCTTTCCGTCGGGTGGTCTTTCTGTCCTTTCCATCAGGTGGTTATCCTTATGCCAGTTCCTCGCCTCTTGGGTCTCTGTTGTGCTTTCGTGGTCTGAGCTTCAGTGCGCCAGAAGGGGCCTCCCTCCTACGGATCAAGAGGTCCCTTGCGTGCCAGGCGAGATTGCCCTTCCCGTTGCCCTGGAGGGGAGGTCGTACCTTGATAACAAAGGAGGTGGAACACACCATCTCCAAACTCTCCATTTCCTGGCCAATGCACCAGGAAGACAGAGAGATCGTGACAATGAGACTATTATAGGAAGTGGCACTTTATTATGCCGGCCGTCCCAGTGGGCTCGAGGGGCTAATGCATCCAAATTGAGCCCCGTAGAACAGGAGAAGCGGGGTCTTATACCTTCGTTTAGGTAAGGGAGGAGGGTTGTGTTGAGCGATTCCACATCTTCTTTGGAATTTACAAGGTGGTGTTCAGAGAAATCAGATTTTTCAAAGAACAAATGGTTTCCAGGAACTGCAGGGTTGTAAAGCGTTAACTTCAGAAGAGGGGTTTGGAATAAGTCTGTGAATTAGTTACTCTTTTGCATTTCCAGGAGAGCCATCAGTCTCTAGCCATTTGGCCTTTTTTAAACAAAACCGGCCTGGCGGGTCTTTAGAGCTTGCCTCTTGGCTTTCAAAAGGAAATACCTTTAACTGCTACCAACCCCCCTTTCTGCCACATCATCCCCAGTAACTGGGACTACAGGTGCACCACCATGCCTGGCTAATTTTTTGATTTATTGTAGGGAAAATGGCTGGAGTCCAAGCGTTCGAGACCATCCTGGGCAGCATGGCGAGATCATATCTCTACAAAATATAAGTCATTAGCCAGGCATGGTGGCACGTATCTGTTGTCCCAGGTACTCAGGAGGCTGAGGTGGGAGGATCTCTTGAGCACAGGAGTTTGAGGCCATGGTGAGCCATGATCATGCAACTTCACTCCAGCCTGGACAAATAGAGCAAGACCCTATCTCTAAAAATAAAAAAAAAATGGGGCAAGCCTTAGGGTTCCCTCCAGCTCTGGGAGTTTTTCTGTACTCTCAAGAAATCCTGCTTTCAGAAAAATAAACAAATGAATAATAAATAAATAAAAGTTATGATGATCTAAAACAGAGATGGGGTGGCAGAATATGTGGTGTGCGCCACTCCTAACCCCACCCCGTGCTATCTCCCTGCAAGGCCCTGAGCCCGGTGCTCTGTGTGCAGGCCAGATGGCAGCTCAGTGCTGGCAGGTCAGGGAGCCACCGCTTGTCACAGGAGCCCCGCGGCCAAGAGTCAGGGGAGTGGCCCCTCCTGTCTCTGGCAGACAGGGGCTGGGTTTGCAGGGCAGCTCCTCTGCTTCCTGCCGGCTTCCTCTCTTGGCTCCCAGGCTCCGCCGGGCCACTCTGCCTTGGCCACCCCTGTCCTGTCTGAATTGGGAACCAGTGATGAGGCTGTAAGGGTGGGAGACTGGTGCCCAGGGAGGCTGGCATCGACCCCTCAACACAGAGTCATCAGCCCGGAACCTCTTCAGAAAGTGAAGGACAGGGAGGTGGGACTTGGCCTCCGATGGCGGTGTAGACGTTTGAAATAATGATGTTAAAAGATTGTGCAGGCTGGGTTCGGTAGCTCAGCCTGTCATCCCAGCACTTTGGGAGGCCGAGGCGAGTGGATTGCCTGAATCCGCGGGTTCGAGACCAGTCCAGGGAACTCGGTGGGACCGCGTCTCTACAATAAATTAAAAATTAGCCGGGCATGGTAGCACGTGCCTGTAGTTCTGGCTACTTGGAAGGCTGAGGCAGAAGAATCGCCAGAGCCAAGCAGGTCAGTGCTGGGGTGGCCGTGAGAGTGCTGCTGCACTCCAGCCTGGGCAATGGAGTGAGACTCCGACTCAAAAAAAAAAATGTGAGGACTTGCCAGCTGGTAACTCCTGAGGAAATACGCTGGCATGCTCCTCTCCTGCCCTGTCCCCATCTTGATGGGGGGGCTCTCTCGCTGGCGTGGCAAGGAGACCCTTGTCCCTAAGTCAGCCATGCATCAGGGTGCATGGTAGGGGCTTCACTCATGTAAGAGCCACTTGACATCTCACCATGTCTTCCTTGGACTCTACGGCGTTCTATTTATTCAGAGATAGAGTCTTGCTCTGTTGCCCAGGGTGGAGTGCAGTGATGCAATCACAGCACACTGCAGCCTCGAACTCCTGGACTCCAATGATCCTCCCACCTCAGCCTTCCAAATAGCTGGGACTACAAGTGCCACCATCACGCCCAGCTAATTAAAAAAAAATTTTGTTTTGTAGAGATGGAGTCTAGCAATGCTGCCCAGGCTGGTCTCAACTCCTGGCCACAAGCAATCCTCCTGCCTTGGTCTCCCAAATCGCTGGAATTACAGGCACACCCAGCCCTCAGGGACACACTTCATCTTCCTACCCACTAGTGCCGAAGTTGGTAGTTACTGCCTTGGGCAAAGGTTCTCTTTAGGAGAAGACTCCTCGTCATCTAGAGAAGGGAATGGCAGAGGAATTGGAGAATGGGGGTCCCTTTCAAGGTCACACTGAGGTGATAGCCAGTGAAGTCGTCCCTTCACTGGGTTGAGTGTGTCAAGAGATGAGTGCTGAGGTGAAGGCGTCTAGAAGAAAAAGGACTTCTTCCCAGATGTCAGGTCCAATGGAAGAATGTGCCTGTCTACTCCGGGTTTGGCTGAGGGCCAAGCCCAAGGCCTTCTCCTGGTGGGGGCGGAAAGGCTGGTGCAGGAGTTGTGTGGAGGCCTGGACCAAATTTTCCAGAACAACGAGGCCACCCCACGGCCCATGGTCCAGCTCTTTCCGCTGCTGCCCCGCCCTGCCGGGGACCTGGCTGCTACTTTTTTTTTTTTTTTTTTTTTTTTTGAGTTGGAGTTTCACTCTGTTGCCCAGGCTGGAGTGCAGTGACATGGTTACAGCCACCCCAGTGTCGACCCGCTGGGAACCAACAATCCTTCTGCCTCAGCCTTCCAAGAAGCTGGAACTACAGGCATGCGCTATTGTGCCTGGCTAATTTCTGATTTATTGTAGAGATGAGGTCTTGCCAAGTTGCCCGGACTGGTCTCGAACCTGTGGACTCAGACAATCCACTCACCTTGGCTTCCCAAAGTGCTGGATGACAGGCTGAGCCACCGAGTTCGGTCGGCTGCTATTTCTATGGGCCTGCATTTTCTCAAGGATAAATAAAGTCAGACTACAGGGCTCTCTCCCGCCCCAAATTCTAACAGAATCAGTAAAACATGGTCCTGTCCAGGAAAAAAGTCACTGTCAGCGACCAAACATGGAAATTAGGCCAGGCCCACATTATATGGGGGACCCCCCCCCAAAAAAAACCCCTGGAATTATCTTTTGAAAAGGGCAGACCCTGGCTAGGTAAGTGTCCTAGGAACCTATCAGTGTCAGTGTACCAGCTAGCATTGTTGTGAGAGGCTACATTGTTGTGGAAAAAACATCCCAAGTTGCGGCAAACAGGTGATTGGTTCTCCTGCCAGGACATAGCACCTGTCCACACCACACTGAGTGTTTAGAAGTTTTGTACCCAAAACAGCATGATCCCTGTGCCCTACCCTTCCTAATCACCCAATCACACCTGAGCGACTTTTTTCTTTTGTTTCCCCAATGAAAAAAGTCCTCAAAGGGAAACGTTTTGCCCACCTGGAATAGGTGAAACAAAAAGTGGCAGAAGTACTCAAAGGCTTAAAAATGGATGAGTTCAAAATCTATTTTGAGCAGTGGAAAAAAGCATCTCGATAGGAGTATTCCATCAAACGGAGAGGACTTCGAAGGTGACTGAAGTTTAAACGTGTAAGAATAAACAGACCATTTTTTGTAAATAAATTCCAGTGTTTTTTTGGGGGGGTCCCCTCCATAAATGTTGAAAAGTGGTCGCTGGGAAAATAAACTAGAAACTGACACAACCCTAGGTAGCTCCTGACTCCCCGTTCCCTGCCACCTCCACCACCGCCAAAAAGCAGGAGTATAAAAATGAAGGTTAATTAAAAATATCCCTAGAAGATCCCTAGAATTCTCACAAACTCTCTCTAGTTTGGGAAAAAGGAAGCAGCCCGGAGAAGACTGATAGGAGATTTCCTGAGGCTCTCAGGGTCTTAGTCCTCTTCCAGAGGGCCACAAAATTTCAAGGAATGACTGGAAGGCTTGAGGCGTCCGTATGGTAGTAAGAATACCCTTCATGAGTAGCGTGAGATCTGGAACATGATTTCCCCAAATTCTCAGAAGAGAAGGCAAGATGCAGCTTTTCCAGCAAAGGCAATCCTACCCCCCCAGCAGAAACTCTCCCGCACTCCACCCCCTCCCTGCCAAGTTACCAGGTGCAGGAGAATAGCTAGGACTGCGAGGTCTCTGCCCCCAAGGCTTTGTGTAGAAGGGCAGACACAAAAGCGATCAGATAAAGCGTGAAGTATGTCAAGGAGAACCCAACCACCCTCTAAGAGAAACGAAAAGGAAGACATGGCAGAGCAGACAGGCAAACCTAATAAAAGGGAAAAGTAAGGAAAAAAGAAACATTCATGCCAATGACAGATGAAGAACCATGTCTGGAAGAAAACCTAATTGGAGGACCAGAAGTAAATCCTAGTTCCCTACGGTATTTCACCCTGTCACAGATGCTCCTGTTCCCTGGATCTCCTTGGCCAGGCTGTGCTGACCACTGTTAGCACAGCTTCTAGCTGTCCCCTGGCCTGGGAGGCTTGGTGGCCTCCCCACCGTCTGGGCAGCCACAGCCAAGGATGCCTGATGACAGATGGCTGGTCCCTTGCCTTGATGTGGGCCTGACCCTCCGGTGTGACTCAGGCTTCAGGTGGGAGTCACGGCTCATCTACTTCTCCGTGAACACAGGTCTTGTTCTTTTCCCACCCAAGAAGAAGTCTTCCGAAGGCCTTGGCACGGCTGAAGGGAGGCATTTCTGCCCAGGGATTGGGTCTCTCTGAGGTGTTTCCTGGGCCCGTCCTTGGGCTGCTGTAGGCAGGAGGAACTGGTTCTCTGGGCAGGGTTGGTGATGAGATGCCCTCCTGTGTGTTTACACGGCCCAAGCCCTGTTCCCAGATCCTTCCCTCCGCCCTCTGGTGGATGATCCCTTGTGGAGGGCAGGCTTTGGGAGTCAGAGTTCTCCCTCTCCTAACCCAGAGCATGACAGAGACCGTGTCGGAAGAGCCAGTGGCGGTGAGGTCACGCTTGTCCACTGGCTCAGTGGTCAATCAAAGAGGTGAAGCAGAAAGATTCATGGTGTCCCACAGTGGTTTCTCTGGGACAACTGGTCTACCCTGCCAGGCTGGTCTGGGGTGGCTCATGTCAGTGACACCTCCTCAGTATGACTCGAGGGCCTCTCGGTGACATTCCTCCCCACCCCATCAGCCTGCCCAGTATCTCCTCTTTCTTTTGAAATTCCAGTTAGAGCACATTCCGTTTCCCGGAGCCTTCAGCCACCCTGCTAGATACAGAGACTGCTGCCCAGAGAGGTGTGATCCCATATTCTTCTACAAGCCTGAGGTCTAGGAGGACGTGGAACTGGGCTGGAGCCTGTGGGGGAAAGGAAAAACAGCTACTAGAGAGGGCAGCCTGGAGAAGCGAAATGCCACTTTACCCTACAGTTTGGCTCTGGGTGGGTCCGGCTTCGGGCTAAATGTGGGAATGAGGGCGCGGGGGACCAGGGGTCCACCAGGATCCTCTGCTCCTCTTCCTGGTCCCACGCCAAACCTAAGCCTCACTTTAAATAAATATAAGATCAAAATAAGGTTTCACTAAGAGGAAAGCTTATTTTTTTTTTGAGTTGGAGTCTCACTCTGTCGTCCAGACTGGAGTGCAGCGGCACGCTCCTGGCCACGGCAACCTTAACCTGCTCGGCTCCGGCGATCCTTCTGCCTCAGCCTTCCGACTAGCTGGAACTACAGGCACGCGCTGCCACGCCTGGCTAAATTTTTTTGATTTATGGTAGAGACGAGGCCTCACCAAGTTGCCCAGGCGGGTCTTGAACCCTCAGGCTCAGGCAGTTCACTCGGCTCAGCCTCCCAAAGTGCTGCTGGGATTACAGGCTGAGCCCCGAGCCCGGCACGAGATTTTCTCATTTTATTTTATTATTTTATTTTAAAGACAAGGTCCCGCTCTGTTGCCCGGGTTGGAGTGTAGTGGCGCAATCATAGCTCCAACTTCTAGGCTCAAGAGATCCTCCAGCCTCATCCTTCCAAGAAGCTGAGACTACTTGCCACCATGCCCAGCTAATTTATTAATTTTTTATAGAGATGGGGTCTTGCTGTGTTGCCCAGGCTGGTCTCAAGAGATCTCCCCATCTTGGCCTTCCAAATTACTGGGATTACAGGCATGAACCACCATGCCTGGCCTTATGTTGTGTGTGTTTTTTTTCTTATTCTTTTTTTTTTTAGATTGGAAAAGTGTAGTTTATTTAGAAAGTAAACTAGAGCGAGGGAGAAGAGATTCACCTCCCTGAGGTAGGGGAGGGGGCCAAGGCAATGGCCATGTTGTGTTCTTAACACACACGCACACACACACACACACACACGTGCACACACATACTACTAATAATAAATGATCCTGAAGGAAACTCTGGGAGGTGATGGACGTGCTTATGCTGATAGTAATGTCCTCGCAGGTGTATACTTTATCCCCATACTCACCGACAGGTAGACATTGAATACACACAGTTCTTTTATATACCACTCACACCTCAAAAAAATGGTTTTTTAAAAAATAAGATCAAGCTGAGCACAGTGACTCATGCCTATAATCCCAGCACTTTGAGAGGTTGAAGCAGGAGGACTGCTTGAACCCAGGAATTCAAGACCAATCTGGGCAACATAACAAGGCCTCGTTTCTACCAAAAAAAAAAAAAAAATGTTGGATGTGGTGGTGCCTGCCTGTAATCCTAGCTACTTGGGAGGCTGAGACGGGAAGATCACTTGAGGCCAGGAGTTCAAGGTTGCAGCGAGCTATGATTGTGCCATGGCACTCCAGCCTGGGTGATAGGACGAGAACCTGTCCCGAAGATAAAATAAGAATAATAAGATCAATCCAATGGCAAGCCGTCCTCCACCTCTCCAGCTTGTTCAACTACAGAAGAGGAAGAACACAGTGCTGGGCCCCGTGCCCTGCAGAGGCTGCCTGATACCTGAGATCTCCTCCTATGAGTCCCGTTGTTTTCATGTTTGGCTCCTGGGTCGTACTGTTTTCTTTCCTTTTTAAGACGTTTGAAGCCCTTTGATGAACTGCTGTTTAGAGTTCATGTTCTTCCACGCCAAATGAGCACTTGTTATCATCTGGAATTACAAAAGCATTTGGTGTTTTCCAAGCTCAGCTGGCTGGCTTCATGTAGAGGGTAGGAGTTGAAAAAGACACATGTAAATCAGATTTCTGACAATTTAGTGAAGTTTAAATTTCAATAGATTATCTAGGCGTGGTGGCATGCGCCTGTAGTCCCAGCTACTTGCGGGACCATTTGAGCCCAGGAGGCTGCAGGGAATTATGATCGCACCACTCCATTCCAGCCCGGGTTGTCGCAAGATCCCCTCTCAAAAAATAAATTAATTAACAAAACTTTTAAAAGTATACTTTACTAGAGAAGTGACCCAAAGGAAACTTCTGACGACTTTTTTCTTTTTTTGGTAAGATGAAATAATTCACATTCTGCGATGAGTCTAGCTGTCTGTGTTCTAGGCAGCTGCTGTGTTGTAAATTGAGATCTTGGGTCGGCGTTTTTCCTTGCCAGGCATGCCTGTGAATGCTCACTCGCCTTGTCTCCTCTCCAGAGTTTGCTTGTCTTAGCCCTCCATCCTTTTTCCTTGGCTACTTTTATTTTAATTGGCCTATGACTCACCTAACAAATCAAGCACGTGTTCAAAGCCAGACCAAGAAACTCAGGGACGGTCCCGAGAAATCTGGACTGGGCAGTCCCCCGAGCTGCAGGGGAAGTCATTCATTTTTTCAGCCGGTCCAACCAGCAAAAGTCATTAGAGTCTGCAGTGCTTGTTAATGCCACTGGCACATTGAGGACGGACGGGTTGGGCTGCCCCTCTTAATACCAGTCCAGAGCAAATGAAACCATTTCTGTTCACAGTTGCATCCTATAGAGCTGTGAAACCACTCAGAATCCACTTCCCTAGAGATCTTTAAAAATAAACCTCAAAGCCCGGGCAGCATAGTGAGACCCTCGTCTCTACAAAGAATAAAAAAATATTAACTGGACGTGATGGTGTCACCTATAGTCCCAGCTACTTGGGAGGTTGAGTTGGGAGGATCATTTGAACCCAGAAGTTAGAGGCTGTAGTGAGCTGAGTGAGCACCACTGCACTCCAGTCTGGGCAACAGAGCAAGACCTCATCTCTAACAATAGTAATAATAATAATAATAATAATAAAAAACCTCGAAAACAGGCTCTCACTCCTTGAGCGCTTTGGGGTGGTCCTAGAAGCAAGAGGCACTGAGCAAGGGACTTCTCCACCCCAGGCTCAAGCCCTGGAGTTCTCCATTCAGGATACCATCAGGAATCGAGGACAACCAGGGCCACCGAGTCTTAGATGACTTGGCAGAGAGGCAGCGGTGATTCATAAGCTAGGGTGGACTTTCAGGTGTGCGGCTGGCTCATTGGATGAAATCCAAGCCTCTTCTGTCACCCCAAGAGGAAGCAGTCGGAGCCTAGCTTTCACGCGGCCTCTGGTGCCCAGGACAAAGGCGCAGTGGCCTGCAGATCGGGCTTGAAAGCTGCTTGCGCAAGTGGCCGAGGCAGGGCCACCCAGGGTCCCACCCAGATGGTCACCAGGGAGTGTTTATCTCAAGAACCCAGCAGACCTGGAAGCCCAAAGGCAGATTCTCTTCCTGCTGTGATTCTGGGAGGCTTGCAGCAGAGGGGATTTCAGCAGAGGGTTCTAGAAGGGAGGTGGCTTCAGGGATGAATGTGAGAGACTTGCCAGGGACCCCCACCCTGGAACCCGGGGACAGTTGGGGCCTGGGACCCCACATCCCCTCCCCCATCAGCCCAGCACGTCTCGGTTCCTGCCCCCTTCCGGGCTCTCGTTTCCATGGGTCCAGGGTCCGAGGGAAAGGCAGGGGCCACTCCGGCAGCAGCAAGTTCATGATTAGTGGAGACAGAGGCCCACGTTCCTCTTCCAGAGGGAAGGTCATTTCTGCATTTCTGTGCGTTGTCACCCACTGATACGTTTACTTAACACACACACACATACACACCTATGGAAATGCCCACTGTGTGTACAACCCATACTCTGCTTGAGAGGATAGCTGGGTGATGTCCATACCCCGCCATTGGATGTGTGTGTGTGTGTGTGTGTGTGTGTGTGTGTGAGAGAGAGAGAGAGAGAGAGAGAGAGAGAAGGAGAGAAAGAAGAGAGGAGGGGCATGAAATGAATGCACTATTTAATATGGTTTTAGAAGCAGGGTCCTTTCTATGAATGACATAGGTTCAGGTAAGTCCCGTTGGGCCTTCATTCTTTTCTCGGTTGGACAGTTGAAGTTGAAGGTCAACATAGACACCAAGTCCTCTTTGAAAGGAAGAAGCCCTGATAGACACAACGCGATTGGAAGTTGCTTGCAGAACACAGTGGGGCGGAGGTGGTTCTTCAAGGATTTATTGTACAAATCTACCTGCATAGATCCATGTATCTTTCTCTCTCTCTCTGTTTTTGTTTGAGTCTAGGTCTTGCTCCGTCACCCAGGCTGGAGTGCAGTGACACGATCACAGCTCGCCACAGCATTGACCTCCTGGGCTCAAGCGATCCTCCTGACTCAGCCTCCTGAGTAGCTGAGACTACAGGTATGCGCTGTCACACACGGCTAATTTTTTGACTTTTTTTATAGAGATAAGGTCTCACTGTGTTGCCTAGACTGGTCTCGAACTACTGGGCTCAAGCAGTCCTCTGCCTCAGCTTCCCGAAGTGCTGGGATTACAGGCGTGAGTCAGGCGTATGCATGCTCTCTATTTAGACTTCCTTCTCTTGGTGTCTTCCTCAGTAGCCGTGAACAGCATGGCCACCTGATGAGTCCCCAGGTCCCCTGAAGAGGGGTCAGAGCAGAGCTAAAGTTTGCGCTGTCCTGGGTACAGTGCTTGTGCCGATGGGTTTCGGCTTACATTTTAATAACCTCATTTCCTGCTGTCCTGAATCCAGTAGGTTACCTCCCCCGTGGGCTGCCTGTCCTACATGTAAGCACATTCTTCCTCGTTCTATGCAGTATTTCAGGCCTAAACCTTGCCCTCTGCAAAGAATGGAAATGCTAGCGTGAGACAGCACATAGTTAGACAGATTAGGGATGCTAAGCAGTGATGATGCCACTTTCTCAGGAACACCTGCATGATGATTAGTAGCACATACGTCTTCCAGGGGGAGTGGCTTAGAACCCCTCAGGAGAGAGACACTGGTTTTAAAACAAGCCAGTGTAATGTCAGAGGGCCCATTCCGTCACTAGGAAGTCAAAGTTATTGCCACACGAGTCTAATCATTTAACCCTGGAGTCATGGGCAGACGCTTTTTCTGTCTTTAGAATACGAAGAGGAAGAGGAAAGAGTCACACAAAGCCCTGCGAGTTTTTGTGAGGAAGACGAGATTTAACTTGGCTTTGTAGCTGAGGCTGGGAGAGACAGAGTTTTCTGGAACCGAACTCCGGTGCCTGGCCAGCACTGCTAAGGTCCTCTGTGCTGACTTTCCTTTTGTTTCAAGTCCCACCCTACCTTGGATTCCATTCCCAAAGTGTGTCATCCTTTTTTTTTTCTTTTGAATTGGAGTCTCACTCTGTTGCGCAGGCTGGAGTGCAGTGTCATGCTCACGACCACTCCGGTGTCAACCTGCTGGGCTCCACGATCCTTCCGCCTCAGCCTTCCAAGTAGCCGGAGCTACAGGTGCACGCTACCATGCCTGGCTAATTTTTAAATTATTATTTATTGTAGAGACAAGGTCTCTCCAAGTCACCCGGGCTGGTCTCGAACCCGCAGACTCAGGTAATCCATTCGCCTCGGCCTCCCAAAGTGCTGGGATGGCAAGCTGAGCCACCGAGCCCGGCTGCGGGTGTCATCCCTTAATGTGATAATAAAAACACCTCAAAGTCGTACAAAACAACTGTTCTCACCATGTTTCTTCCCTCCGCTCTTTATTCTACCTGGTGTCTGCCCTTACGAAAAGAACAGACTGAGGAGGCAGACAGCACAAACATACAGGGCAATAGGGTCGGTGCATGCAGGGAAGCTGAGTCCCAGGGGCTTCGTGAAGGCCCTGAGACCCCCACGTGGGGACCCTGCCTGGACACTGCATGGTCTCTTTGAGTCTAGAGGGTCAGTGGCTGGACACAGTGGCTCATGGCTCTAATTCCAACACTTTGGGAGGCCGAGGTGGAAGGATTGATTGAGTCTAGGAGTTTGAGACCAACTTGGGCAACACAGACAGCCCTTATCGCTACAAAAAAATTAAAAAAAAATTAACTGGGCATGGTGGCACGCACTTGTAGTCCCAGCTACTTGGGAGGCCAAGGCAGAAGGATCGTCTGAGACCAGGAGGGCGAGGCGGCGGTGAGCCGTGGTTGTGTCACTGCATGCCAGCTTGGGCGACAGAGTGAGACTCCGATTCCAAAAAAAAATTAGAAAAAAAATCCAGGACTAATATTAGGAAAGCACTTGTTTGCAGATATGATATTAATATGCCACATTCTTCAGCATCGATTTCGTCAGTGTTGGTCTCTGTCTGCTTAGCTTCTTTGACTTATTTCTCAACAGGTTCAGGGTGCTATTTTGGGGGCCATGTTGAACTCCAACAGTGACAGTTAGTTCAGCCCCCAACCCTGATCAATAAGGAAAAAGGATGTTGGGCGTACACTATGGGGGTACCAAAAAAATGCATGCACATTTTAAGTAAGACATTCTCAAAAGATGGCGTTAATCAAATGAATGCTAGTGTCACCATGCGGCAGGCAGGACAGTCAGAGAAAATGGCGGAAGCACGGTTGAGCGAACGTCAAACCACACATTGCTACCGTGATTCAATTCAACTTCAAAAAGTAATGCGTAGATGACATCTCTTAAAATGTGTGTACATTTTTGGCACCCCCATATGCATATGCATCCAAAATGGTGGTCTGGGAAGCTGAGACTGATGGGTGAACCCTCCTGGCACAGGAAACTGAAAACACCGAGGCTTTTCACACACAGAAGTGGGAAGAAATAAGATAGTCCGAAGACTAGGAAACACCTGAGCTGCTGGAACACTGAGGAAAGGGGTTCAGAAGAAGCTAGGGTAACAGCCAGACCAGTTCACACAGGGGCTGCAGGCTCCCCAAGAGTTTGAGTTTTATTCTAAGTACAGTGGGAAGTTGTCCAAGGATCTTAAGCAGGGCAAGGAAATAGCCTTATGTACGCCTCCCCAGGTCATTCTTTTTAACTGAGAGGTCAGAGTTAGAGGATGGTCCAGATTTAGGTCAGGAGAATAAAAGAGAGGTCATGTAGGAGACTTCTGCATGAGTCCACACCTAGTCTAGATGACGGTCGCCTAGACTGGGATAGCAGCAGTGGTTCTGAAGGGAACTTGTTCGATGCGTGATTTCTTTTTTTTTTTGAGTTGGAGTCTCACTCTGTCGCCCAGA
>NW_007252100.1:641772-654066 GCF_000164805.1 Carlito syrichta
ATCCACTCACCTCAGCCTCCCAAAGGCGCGGGATGACAGGCTGAGCCACGGAGCCTGGCTGATGCGTGATTTCATTGACAGAGCGAAGTCTTGGAGTTTTTTGGTGAATTAGGAGTGGGGGTTGGGAGAAAGAGAAGATTTGGGGATGAACCCTGAATTCTGGCTTCCTTTTTTGTAGGGATGAGAGTCTTGCTATGTTGCCCAGGCCGGTCTCAAACGACTGGCCTCAGGGGATCCTCCCACCTCAGCCTCCCAAAATGCTGGGACTACAGGCACGAGCCACCGTGCCTGGCCATAGGGTCGTTTGAAAAGGTGGATGCTGGTGCCGTTTGCAGAGATGGTGGAAACCGGGAGGAGAGTGGGGAGGATCGTTCAATTTCAGGTGTCCTGAGACTCCCCGGTGGCAGTGGCAGGTTGGCAGTTGATGTGACACTCGGAGGGTCTTCAGGAACCCCCACATCGAGAGATGTGTGTGGGAGGACACCCACACAGGGCCAAGTGAACACCCTCAGGGCTCGGCCACGTCATCGGCCTGCACTGTCATTTGCCTAGAGGCACTAGTGAGGCGCCTATTTTTTATTATTCAGCGGAGTTTGTGGCTGAGTGTTACCACTTCCTCTGGAAAATTCTGTCTAGCAAACCTAGCTTTAAAAAGAAATATTGCATAATTTTATTTGGGGGAAATTTTCATCACTTCCAGGATCGTTTTTCTTCCCTATACAATAACTAGTTGACAGTCATCTTCTCATCGAGAGCAAAGGGTGTCGACGACTTCATATATTACAATTAACGTCCTTTGAAAAAGGACCCTATGGCCAGGCACAGTGGCTCATCCCTGCGGTCCCAGCACTTTGGGAGGCCGAGGTGGGAGGATCACTTGAGGCCGGGAGTTTGAGACCAGCCTGGGCAACAGGTTCATTTTTTGATCCCCACCAAAAAGTAAACACATAAAAATGAACCAGCATGGTGGCACACGCCTGGAGTCCCAGCTACTTGGGAGGCTGAGGTGAGAGGCTCGCTTAAGCCCAGGAGTTCGAGGCAGCAGTGAGCTATGATCGTGCCACTGCACTCCAGCCTGGGTGATAGAGAAGTCCTGTATCAAAAAAAAAAGAAAAAAAGAAGGAAGGAAGGAGGGAAGGAAGGAAGGAAGGAAGGAAGGAAGGAAGGAAGGAAGGAAGGAAGGAAAGAAAGAAAGAAAGAAAGAAAGAAAGAAAGAAAGAAAGAAAGAAAAGAAAAAGGACGCTTTAATTAATGTTTACATGGGGGCACAAGCTTTCTGAAGACACTGGTCCCTTCCTAACAATGGCAAGTGTGTTTCAGAGCCTGATTTTTCACCCACTCAAAAGACCCCCCAGGGATCCGCTATTTATCCCAACTTCTACCCACACTCTCACCCCCGCCTTCCATAGTGGAAGAGACCACTTTCCCGCAATGCTCCTGCCCACTGAATACCATTCATCCCCAGGAAAGGGGCGACCGATATTTAAAGTTCTTTCAGGAAGGTTTCATCATAAGAACTGGGGAAAATAACATCATTTAAAAACATTTCCTTCCTCTGTTCTGCTGGTAGACTCAAACAACCCATCTGTCCTGTGGCATGTCCAGCTTGTAGGATGTGGTTTTGAAGTTCTTTGTTTCCATTGTTTTGGGCACCTCGGGTGGGATTCCTCCCGCCCTCGTGTGTGTGAGCTGCGCCATTTGATCCGCGGACGTGCCATTCCAGGAGCTAAATCGTGCACCAGCATTGCAGGGAAGTGTCACTCTGCCCCATGGCGATCAGTCCCTAGGCCTGGGGTGGAACGTCACACTCTTGACCGCGGAGTGGATTTATGCTTCAAGAAACACTTTCAAAGCTAACGGAAAAACACACACATAAAACAAAGCAACAGCCGTAATACACATCTAAGTGTGCGTCTATGAAAGTAACGAGCGGACGTAAGTCACAGTTTGTCATCTCTTCCTCTGAACAATGCCGAGCTTGGCCGTTTCCCTGACTTGATCTCGGTCCCGGATGGAGGTGGGAAGGAGTTGCCCCTAAGCCCTCCTGACGGCTCCTTTCCTGGTTACCAGCAAGCCCACACCCTGGCCTCCAGTGTAAGGGTCAGCAAACTTTTTCTCTAACGGGCCAGGTCGTAAGCCTTTGAGACTCTGTGGACCTCACGCTCTCGCACAATGACTCAACTCTGACTGTCCCTCCGCATGAAAGCCGCCACAGACCATACGTCAGTGGCCGAGGGTGATGCCATCCTGCAGAGCTGTTTGTGGATGTCGAAATCTGAATTTCAAATATACTTCAGATATCCTGAAACAGTGTTCTTTTTTTGATTTTTTTTTAACCATTTAAAAATGTAAACAGCATTTTTAGCACATATGTCGCACAGAACCAAGCAGCAGGCAGAAGGGATCTGGTTCAGGAGCCATGGTTTGCTGACCCTTCTACTAGTTTGTGGCTTTTATGCAAATCGCTCCCCTGGTTACTAAGGTCATGTGGCTTTCTCTTTGCTACCCTGGTCAAAATCCCATCTCTACCAAAGCAGGGATGACAGGAAGAGTTTCTTTTCCTCTCTCCCTCCCTTCCTTTCTTTCTTTCCGACAGACCTTACTCTGTTGCCCAGGCTGGAGTGCAGTGGTACAATCATAGCTCACTGCAGCCTTGACCTTCTTAGCTCAAGCGATTCTCCGGCCTCAGCCTCCCAAGTAGCTGGGACTACCGACGTACACCGCCACTCTGCCTAATTTTGTAAAAAAACAAATTTGTAGAGACAAGGCTTCACTATGTTGCCCAGGCTGGTCTCAAACTCCTGGGCTCAGGTGGTCCTCTCACCTCGGCCTCCCAAAGTACTGGGATTGTAGGCGTGAGCCACCGCACTGGCCAAGAGTCAGAGTTTCTATCAGATTGCAGTTGAAAGGTGGAAACATCCTTCTCATGCCTATCTTTTTTGTTCTCGTGGTTACAGATTTTTCCCACACTGCTTCTGCCTCTCCTCAGCTAGATGCAGACTTTCCACAGTTCCCTCTTCCCCCTGTGTTCCCTTCTCCCTGGAGAGCTCTTTCTTGTCTTTTCATCCAGTCTCACAGCTTTGACCACCGCCATGTCTCAAACCCATGATGGCTAAACGCAGACCGGCTGGTCTGTGGGACACAAGTTTCACAGGTTTGCAACAAAATGAACAATGGGGGTGATGGGGGGAGTGTCCTCTGAGGCTAAATTTATTCCCTCTAAAGGCATCCCCTTTATTCTAACGTGATGGTTTTCATACTTTTTGGGAATTATAATGTCTGGTCCTTTGTGTAGCCGATGGCAGTCATTAGCAAAAAAAGTTCATCCTGCGAACTGCCTTTTTCCATTTGAGAAAGTGCACTAAATTTTGAGATCTGAGAACATCAAAATGATCATTCTGACTCCCAAATCTACATGAATTTCCAACCCCACCTTCTCTCCGGGGCTCCAGAGCTGTAAATCTTGACTTCCAGCCTCGTAAGCACCTTCGATTCCACATGTCTAACATGTATCTTCCCTCTCCTCCCTCTTCTCACCCCTCCCCTAAATAATCCTAGATATCCCCCCCTTTTGCCTGAGCCTCCTGTCGTGGTCCAGCACGCCACCCTCCACCTAACTTCTCATCTAGAACTGTGGCCTAACCATCACCCATTCGCCTTCAATCATTCCCCGTGTCTGATCAGTTGCTGAGTTCTATTGATTTGACCTCAGATAAATCTCCTGAATTTGATCCTTTTCCTGTAATCTCCTCCACTCCTTCCTCTTTCTGGTGTGTGTGTGTGCGTGTGCGTGTGCGTGTGCGTGTGTGTGTGCGTGTGTGTGTGTGTTTAGAGACAGGGTCTCACTCTGTCACCCAGGATGGAGTGCAGTGGTGCAATCACAGCTCGCTGCAGCCTTGAACTCCTGGGATCCAGTCATCTTCCCCGCCTCAGCCTCCCGGGTAGCTGGGACTACATGTGTGAAGCCATCAACCCTCCTGCATCTCCGTCCTGCAGGTCTTGGGGCTTGTCAGTCTTCGTAATTGTGTGAAGCAATTTCTTATACTGAAATCTTTCTCTCTGTAATAGATCATCTTGGTCCTGTTCTCTGGAGAACCCTGTCTAATATAATCCTTCTCCACTCTAATTAATCCCAACAATCCTGGCTTATTTATTTTTTTACTTTTCTTTTTTGGTAGAGACAGGATCTTGCTATGTTGCCCAGTGTGGTCTTAAACTGCTGACCTCAAGCAATCCTCCTCCCTTGGCTTCCCAAAGCACTGGGCTTACAGGTGTGATCCACTGTCAGTTGCTTGTAAGCACTAAGCCCCCTCCTTTCTTGTGGACACTCTACTTTTCCTTCACTAAGTCCTGGCTAAAGCTCACTACTTTACCTTCAAGGTTCAGTTTAACCACCAGCTCCTTAAGAAAGCCTGACCCCCCGGCAACCCATGACTAAGACAAGTCCCTCGAAACATCCTTCCTATATGTCCCATAACTGTCAGTTAAATATTTATTTGTGAAATTACTCGTCTAAAGCCTGTGTCCCTCCCAGACTCTAAGCTTCCCGAGGAGGGGACCTCGACTGTCTTGTTTATGACCGCAACCTCTGCACACAGCACAGGGCCACGGACGGAGGAATGAGCACGTGACCAGGTCCTTGTGCCTGTGGCTGGAATGGCAGCGAAGTGATTACGCACTGCAGAAGATGGCTACGTTGCCAGAAAGAAATAAGCGACCTGCCTAACTTGATCCGTGTCGAGAAATGTCAACACTGAAAAAAGTAGGTTTCCCCTCCTTCTGGTTAGAAAAAAATCACTCTTTCTCTATTGCAGCTAAGATAAAATCAGTCTAATTAAGGTGACAAGATGTTTCCGGTCGAGCACTCTTGCCTGTTGGGGTTTGCAAAGTGTGTGCACAGCTGGGTGATAACAAATGATGGCGAGCCAGGGTAGATGACATCCTAACTTTTATTTCTTCGCTTGTATCCATCTCCCGCTTTCCGTAATGGCTTCCATATGGTGATAAGCATGATTTCTAGCTGTGTTTTTAAGTTTAAATGTGCACGTTGTAGCTTTCTGGGATGCCTCGTTCTCCCTTTTGCAGAGACTTCCTGTGAAGCGGGTTGTTCCCCAGCACCGAGGCCCTGAACACCAGGCAAACTGAAGCTGAACTCACTGCCACTGCGCGTCCCCGGGGCAGGCTGCACCATTGCCCCGAAAGACCTTGAAGTTCCCTCCTTCTGTCTCCTCCGCCTCTTGCCTCCCACATGCTGCCTTGGCCGGTTTCTATCAGAGGTTTGGGATGGGATAGTTCTTTCATTCACCTGTCGTGTTCTAAGTTCTATTTATAATTCTCCAGAGGGCACCATAGGAACTTAACGCCAAGGGTGTCAAAATAGAACCGAAGACTTTGGTCCCATGGGAGACCATCCATTTGTTGACAGATGTGTCTTGAGAGCCTTCCTTGAGATCTGAGTTGTAGTAGGTAGTGGAGAGCCATGAAGAGGACATCCTCTGCTTGTTTCCGAACGAAGGAGTGTGTAGTGGACACTTGCCGTGTGCAGTGCAGAGGACAGGGCAGCAGCCCATTCACTGAAATGGGGAATGCTGGGAAGGGAGAGGGAGGGAAGGTGGGAGAGAAGAAGGGAGAGAGGGAGAGAAGGAGGGAGAGAGGGAGAGAGGGAGGGAGGAAGATGGGAAGGAGGGAAGACAGGACACTTGCTGTTCTCGGTGTGTGAAGTGACCCCCTGACAGATGACAAGGCCGAGCGAGGTAAGACTCGCGGCCTCGCCCCCTGCGCGGTTTCCTCCACGTGGCCGCCTGGGATGCTGCTCCCGCAGATGCATCAGCGCCAAGTCCCTTCCTTCTGCACGTCTTTCCTCAAGCGCCACCTTCTCCTTGAAGCCTCCCAACTCTGCTGTTGCAAAGTGATCCCCACCCCGGCCGCCTCGCACTCTCATTCCCCCGCTGACCTTCCCCACGGCTCCTCCTTTCTCTGGATTTCCTGCCTTCCGCCTCGCCGCTGTACTGCACCCTGCAGGTATCACGCTTCTGACAAACTGAAGGTCGTGGCCACCCTGCGCTGAGCAAGCCTGTGCACCATTTTTCCAACAGCACTAGCTCACTTCTGCGTCCCGTTTTGCGAATTCTCATCATAACGCAAACTTTGCTGTTACTGTTATATCTGTGATGGTGGCCCGTGAGCAGTGATCTTCGATGTGACTATTGACGTGGTCTTGTGGCACCATGGCTGTGCCCGGGGAATATGGCCTGCTTCGTCGGTAAGTGTCGCAGGTGTGTTCTGACTGCTCCACCCACCAGCTGTTCCGGTCTCTCCCTCTCCTGGGGCCTCCCTCATCCCTGAGACACAACAATATTGAAATCAGGCCAGTTAATAACCCTGCAGTGGCCGCTCAGTGTCCAAGTGAAAACAAGAGCTGTGTGTCTCTCACTTCACATCCAAAGCTGGAAAGATGGGGCTCGGTGAGGAGGGCACGCTGGGAGCCTAGACAGGCCGAAAGCTAGACAGCCTTCTGCACCGGTGAGCCAAGCTGCGAATGAAAAAAAGTTCTAGAAGGAAATGAGAAGCGCTGCTCCTGTGAACACACAAACGCTGAGAAAGTGACACAGCCTTATCGCTGATGCGGAGATGTGACCATCAGCCAACACCATCCCCGGCAAGGCAGGCCCTTCCACCAGCAAGAAGGTGACAACTCTCCTTGGATAATGGTTAGCATTCTTTAGCCATAAAGCCTTTTAAAATTAAGGAAGTGTGCACGTAGTTTTTGACACAGATGCTATTGCACTTAATAGACTATAATAAAGTGTAACAGCTCGTGTGACTCGCTTGGTGGTGGTATTCGTGCTGCGGGGGGGGCCTAGGAATGGGGTCTAGGGACAAGTCTGCAGCGGCTCTGAGGTAAGACTGTATGGAATTTACACTTAGTTATTTTGTATCTGACTTATGTTTGCTCCCCCGCCCCCACCAGAATGAAGTCCTGCAACTGCTCATCTGTCTTATTCACTGATGTGTCTTAGGGGCCTAGAACAGTGGCTGGCATACGGTGGACCCCATTTGCATCCCGGTGACAGGGGTCAAAGGACGGAGGGTCAGACTTCGGGTGCTAAAGACAGGGGATGGATGGAGGAAGTGAGACTCAGGATGGGACACGGACAGGCAGACGCACAGAGGCGCAAATACAATGTTAGTTTGTGGCTGGGCGTGGTGGCTCACGCCTGTAATCCCAGCACTTTGGGTTGCCGAGGCAAGAAGATTCCCTGAGCCCAGGAGTTCGAGACCAGCCTGGGCAACATAGTGAGACCTTGTCCCTACAATAAATAAAACATTTAGCCAGCCGTGGTGGCATGAGCCTGTAGTCCCGGCTCCTTGGAAGTCTGAGGTGGAAGGATCACCTGAGTCCAAGAGGTCGAGGTAGCGGTGACTGTGATCGTGCCACTGCACAAGCCTGGGTGACAGAGACTCTGACTAAATAATAATAATAAGAGTGATAATAATGATAAAATGTTGGTAAGAAGACCAGCACGAGAATGAAGCAGGAGGGAGAGGCGGAATGCTGGGAGTCAGGAAAGCCAGGTCAAGGAGTGTGGGGACTCTTGGGGATGAGACCCCAGGAGACTGGGTGGGGGCGGAGGGGGCGAGATGGAAGCTTTGTTTCAGAGGAGTCACGTGGCTGCTATATATAGACTGGCTGCAAAGTGGTGTCAGAGATCTTCAGAGATGCCTGCTGGGGAGGTGTGAGCCAGACGCTAGTGAAGGTCTGCACAAGGTCATCACAGAGAATGATCTGGGAGGGATTTGGAAAGAACCAGTGAAATTTTTTTCCTGTTTTCTATTATGAGACATTCGAAACATGCAGAACGACGTAACGGCGTATCACCATACACGCACATGTGTCATTCTATATTTACATATATATGTGTGTGTCTCACCTAGACTTTACAGAATTTTAATTTAATACAATTTAATTTGAATGCAATTGCCAAGAACCTACACATGGTGGGTCACAGTAGCTACATTTATATGCACAGAAAACATTTTTCCAATGGCCACAATAAGACCTCGGATTCAACCTCTGGCCGTATTTTCTTAAAATAATTTCAATAGAAGTACAGACTATGACAGCATTTTAAGTATACTTGGTCCTTGACGATGAACCTCGGTACAAAGTCGCCATTCATTAAATTAATGACAAAGAACGAGATGCTGTCTGGCTCAGTGCATCTGTGATGATAATCTTTGCCAGCAAAATATCTTTAAAGTGTTCGTGTTAGCTGGATTGAGATGAAAAATATTGTTTTGTTCCTCTTTCCTCTCTAAAATAAATAAATGGAAGTTTATGAAGGCGATATTTTATGCCAGACATTCTCTGAAGATGAAGGGCTCTTTCACTCATCTGGAATAAAGAAGTTTAAAAAGTGAAATATGAAGGTGAAACTACTGAGGAAAATGATAGTTCGCCCTATGTGTTATCATTTATTTCCAGGTTTCCTCCTCTCCCCGGTCCACTGGTTTGTGCTTATTTGTTTGTTTGCTTGTTTTCAGCCTGACCCAACGTTACTTCCTATGTCTGTCAATTCTTAGGCCCAAGAGATGATGTATTCTCAAATTCTCTTGTGGGCGGCTTGTCAAGATGTCAATTCAGTACATTCAAACAGTTTGAGAGCCTCTGTTTCAAAACCGTAGGAACTGCCGAGCCAGTAAGGTTGTGTTGTGTGCTACTGCAGTGCTCCGTATCCTTTGTGTAAAGAAACTGCCCTGGAGGGAGAGTAAAGGGTCTGATGTTGAGGTTTTGAGTTTTTACTCCGTTCCTGTGAGATGCCTGGTCATTTAGTTCCCAGAATCGTCCCTAGGCTCACGTGTTCCTCATTCTAAGGGGCTGGAGATAGTGGTGGTAGGATGTTGCAGTGCTTGGGAATAGTCAGTGGAGCTAATGGAGGTGTTTGGGCCTGAGTGTCAAGCAGTCGATTCTAGAAGTAGAGGGTATGAGGGTGAGGACTGGCCTAGTTCTTTGGGAAGAAGATCCATTCTTTTCTGTTTGTTTGTTTGTTTTTGAGCTGGAGTCGCACTCTGTTGCTCAGGCTGGAGTGAAGTGGCATGATTACAGCTCACCGCAGCCTCAACTTCCTGGGCTCAGGCCATCCTCCCACCTCAGCCTGGGACTATAGGCGTGCACCATGATACCTAGCTAATTTTTTAGTTTTTCATAGGAATGAGGTCTGACTGTGTTGTCTAGGCTGTTCTCACTGTGTTGCCCAGGCTGTTCTCAAACTCCTGGGCTCAAACAATCCTCCGACCTTGGCCTCCCAAAGTGCCGGGATTATAGGCATGTGCCATTGCACTCACCTAGAAGTTTTATCCTTTTCAACACACCATTCCTCAGTAATTTCTATCTATTTATGTATACATTCTTATTGTAAAAAAAAAAAAATTCAACATAGATAAAGACAAAAATTCTCTCCAGTTCTGGTTGTGGTCTGAATGTGTCCCCCAAAGTGTATGTTGAAGCTTAATTGCCAATGTGATAATATTAAGAGGTGGGGCATTTAAGATGGGATCAGGGCCCTCACAGAGGTACTTAAGGGGTGCGTTTGTTCTCTTTTCCATCCCTTCTGCCATGTGAGGACACAGCATTTGTCCCCTCCAGTGACAAGGTGCCATCTTAGAAGCAGAGATGGGGTCCTGACCAGACCCCAAACCTGCTAGTGCCTTGGTCTTAGACAGCCCAGCCTCCAGAACTGTGAGAAATAAATTTCCAATGTTTATAAATCACCCAGTCTGTGGTATTTTGTTATAGCAGCCCAAAAGGACTAAAATGGCACTCCAATCACCAACCTACTTCCTCCCAATTGCTATTTTCAGTTTGGTGTAATCTGTCCAGATTTTCTTGTGTACATTTGCATGACTATATTTACACAGAGAGATATATAGTTTTGTGTATACATTTACATAAATAATATCATGCTTTCGGTAGTGTTCTGCAACTTACAGTTTTCAGTGAATGATACATCTTTGAGGTCTTTTCTCAAGGCCATTCATATGATCTTTTCCACACCAATCTCCATCTTTTTTCTTTACTGCCACCTTGTACTTCATGAATGTGCTGGAATTTAATCAGCCTCTCTAATGATGGCTATGTAAATAGTTTCCTTTTTTTTTCTATTTTAAACATTGTTGTACTAAACACCTGTGTAATTCTCTAAGACAGATAGAAACCAGGACAGACACCTGGCTATAAATTGCTGATTGAAAGGCATGGACTTCTTTTTTTTTTTGAGTTGAAGTCTCACTCTGTTGCCCAGGCTGGAGTGCAATGGCATGATCATGGCTACTGCAGCCTCCACCTGCTGGGCTCAGGCAATTCTTCCACCTCCACCTTCCAAGTACCTGGAACAACAGACACACACCACCATGCCTGACTAATTTTTTGATTTATTGTAGAGAAGAGGTCTCACCAATTTGTCCAGGCTGGTCTTGAACCATTGGGCTTGGGCAATCCCCTTGCCTTGGTCTTCCAAAGTGCTGAGATTTGGCTAATTTTATTTTATTTTTTTTATAGAGACGAGGTCTCACTATGTTGCCTTGGCTCATCTTGAACTCCTGGGTTCAAGCAATCCTCCCACCACAGCCTCCCAAACTGCTGGGATCACTGGTGTGAGCCACTGCACCTGGCCTTGTGATGGTTTTTTAATGACAGAATTCTCTTTGGCTGACAGTCAGGTTTTACCACTTGCCCCAATCCCTTTCACAAGGTCTCATTTTAAACTGAAGCCAGCCACTCGGCAGCAATCTCAAGCTCTCATGGATACCTTTCCTTGTGGTTTTCACAGAGATTCTAAGGGCTTCCCTGAAGTCTTCTGCTCTTGAAAGCAGATCTAAGAACATGATCTCCTGTGTGCCTTTGATCTTGTCCCTAGTCAGCCCTCCCTCTGAGCAGGATGTGCCTTCATGCCCTTCAGCCCTTGCCTTCCAATCCTAGTGCTTTAATCCTTACCTAGACTGGCTGCTTGCTCACTCCCACCAACCACAAGTCTTCCAGTAGCCCCCTCAGGTCTCTGAGTGCTGCAGTATAGACTTGAGAAAGCCCTTGGGTTGGAGGCATGGGTGGGGTCACTGGCGACAGCTGCTCTCTGCTCTGTCCTCACCAGTCTCTGCTTTGCTGTCTTCTGCTGCCACACCCTTGCCACTTGCCTCCACCCCCTCCCACTCCAGCCCAGCTGTTCACCCCCAACCACCTCCTCCTGGCTGCAGCCCAACCCTGCGCAGCATTCCCTGCCTGTAGGGGACTGGCTGATATCTTCTCAGAGATGTGGGGTGTGTCTGCGTTTGAGCCCGAACAGCTCTAGGAAACCTAAGAGCTACTCCTGCCAAGAATGTTCTGCTCTGACTCCCCACCTCTAAAGTGCTCTGACATTGACCAGGTAAATGCTTCAGTGTCTAGTCACTGGGATGCTTCAAGTTCCCATCTGCTGTCATTGTGTCCTGAACCTGTTTATCCAGATGAGTATTGTCTGCCTTAAAAGGTAAGGTCTTGAAAGCTAGAGAGACTGAGACAGGTTCTCTGTCATTCTCTTTGTACAGTGATTAGCACAGAACCATAAACAATTAGGTACTTAATACAAGCTTCTTGGTGATGTAATACTACAGGAAATTATTCCTTATGGGTTTCTTGGACTTAGCCCTTGAACAGGCTGGAAGACAGTTGGAGTAGGGGGTAGGATGGTGGTATTTAGTTTTTAGAACTTTTTTCAGGTACTGCATTTCTAATTTTCATGCGTATGATTCCTTAGAAGGTCTGATTGGATGGATATTTCTGGAAAGGTAAATCATATTTCCAAAGCCCCCAATGCGTTGCCATGCACGTATCTCAACAAACCTGAGTGAGGTCACCCCCTTTCTTGGCATTACGGATCTGCTTGGGAGACTTGGCAGCCCAAACCAAATAAAACATTAAGATTGAAGAGTCTTTTCCCATCTCTGGGTCCTCCCAGATTCTCGAAAGTCTTTGTACAGTCAGAGTATCTTGCTACATGTCAGAGTTTTCTTTTTAAACAGTAGAAGGTTTACACGATTTAAAGTTCCTTTTAAGAAAAAGTCCAGTGCTGAATGCAGTGGCTCATGCCTGTAATCCTGACAATTTGGGAAGCTGGGAGCATTGCTTGAGCCGAGGAGTTTGAGACCAGTCTGGGAAACATAGCGAGACCTCATCTCTTTAAAAAAAAGAAAAAGAAGCCTGGCTCGGTGGCTCAGCCTGTAATCCCGCACCTTTGGGAGGCTGAGGTGAGTGGATTGCCT
>NW_007252100.1:654173-660745 GCF_000164805.1 Carlito syrichta
CAGAGTGAGACTCCGACTCAAAAAAAAAAAAAGAAAAAGAAAAAGAAAAAAGGCCGGGCTCTGTGGTTTAGCTTGTAATCCCAGCACTTTGGGAGACTGAGGCGAGTGGATTGCCTGAGCCTGTGGGTTCGAGAACAGCCCAACTGGCAACTTGGTGAGACCCGTCTCTATAATAAATAAAAAATTAGACGGGCGTGGTAGTGCATGCCTGTAGTTCCTGCTACTTGGAAGGGCGAGGTGGAAGGATCGTGTCGACCTGCTGGGGTGGCCGTGAGTGTGCCACTGCACTCTAGCCTGTGCGATGGAGTGAGACTCCAACTGAAAAAAAAAAAAAAGAGAGAGAGAGAGAGAGAAAGAAACGAAAAAATTAGCCGGTGTGTTGGTGCGTACCTATGGTCCCAGTAACTCAGGAGGCTGAGGTGGAAGGAGCACCTGATCCCAGGAGGTCGAGGCTGTGGTGAGACATGATCGTGATCGTGCCACTGCACTCCAGCCTGGGTGACAGAGTGAGACCCTGAATCAAAAAAAAAGAAAAAGAAAAAGTCTGAGTAGACAAATATGTTACCTCTTGTAGCTGTATGTTCTTCCTTAAAACCCTTGATAAGGCACAGAGTGTCATCTTAATAATTCCCCTGGGTCTACTTGATAAGATCTTGATCAGGGGACTGAGATATCGACTGATCCTGGCCTGACCCAGGGACTCACTTACTGTCTTGGAGACTTTGGAGACAAGGACACGTGGGTTTCCCTGTTCAAGTGTCAGGGTTGTAAGATGGAATTCAGCACCAGCAAGGACACTGCCCGCCACCCTGAGCGACCCAGGAACAAGTTGCTGCATGAACACAAAACGGGGAGAAGGCTCCGTGTTTAAAGGCTTTGACTCAGACCACATGTCACCGCCGAAAGAGCTCAGGACTTCCTGCCGCAGGCTCTGGGTCCTGGCCAGCTGTGTGGCCAGGGAGGAAGTGGAAGGAGCAAGCTCCCAGAAGCTGTCTGCTCTTGCGAGCTGCTGCCTGGCCTGTTTCCGGAGGCCTCCGCGGCAGCTGGGTGAAGGTGGTTTCTTCCCGGCTACATCCACGAGGAACCTCAGCGTCAGCTCCCCGGCCTCCTGTCAAGGACGTCAGACAGGCACTGGGTGCTGGTGATGGTGGAAGCTGTCCCCAGCCCCCTGGGCCACTGCTGACCTGCTGTGTATCCTCCTGAGGCTGTGATGTCCTAGCTTGTCAATCAGAGCGAGGGAGGCGGGCTTTCTGGGAAGATCCCCTTGGTGGTCCTTGGTGGAAAGCGAGGGTCAGGGCCCCGCTTGAGCCTGTCGTGAACAGAGGCAGAACAGGACTCTATTGGTGGGAGGGGGCAGAGAGAGAGTGGGGTGGGGGGGCGGGGAGATATGTGTGTGATGGGCGGAAAAAAAGAGGGAGAGGCAGGCGAAAGAAAGTGAAGCCCTTGTCCCGTTTACTTTTTATTTCAGAATTATTTTCCTGTCGTTTTGTCACCAGCTGCTGCTTCCGCTCTGCTTCCTGGTGTTCCGACTCACTTTGGTGTGTTTGATTTCATTGTTAGTTTCACCCTTTGTCTATTTCCTTCTTTTGCAGCATTGATCCAGGTCTCCCCCCCCACCCCCGCTCGTTCTGCAGTTTCCAGAACATACTTTAGAGACCACATTCTTCATAGGAATCGGGTGAAAAAGTCTTTTCTCTCTGATTTCTCTCAATCTCGGTGTTCATCCCCCTCAGGGTGATGTCTTCCTCTCCCCTCCCCCAGAGTTGTTTTTGTGTGTAACTGCTTTATTGAGATAAAATTCACCTGCCACAAATGGACCCATTTAAAGAGCACAAGTCAGTGGTTTTTAGTATATTCAGAGGGTTGTGCACTCGTCATCACAATCAACTTTAGAACATTTTTATTGCCCCAAAAGACATCCTGTACCCATTTGCTATCATTCCCCCACCCCCAGCCCCTGGGGGACTAAAACAATCTGTTTTCAGCCCCTATGGATTTGCTTGTTCTGGACCTTTCGTATAAATGGAATCCTATAAAATGCAGTCTTTTGAGTCTGGCTTCTTTCCCTTAGCCCAGTGTTTGCGAGGTGCATCATGTGGTAGCATCTCTCATGACCTCATCCTGTCTTATTGTCGGTTCTCAAAGATTCTGAGTCTTCAGTGGCACAGATAAGGGTCAGTGCAAGAGTCAGATGCACTGAACAGGAGTATGGATCGCACGGAGAAGGACACAAAGTGACCGATCCCTGAAACACAACATGGAGCTTGTGTGGGAGCAGAAGCTGAAGTCATATTGAAGCATTAGCTCCGCATGAGGAGACATGGCAGACTCCAGAATTCAGGGGCCCAGTCCAGAGAGTTCTTCCTTGTTGGTCCCAGGCGCTTTTGCCCTTGTCCCATTCTCCCTCCTCCCCTCTAGTGTTTCTGAGAAAAGGAGCAGCTTCCCTCCCCCTGTGCCCCATCCTGCCCCATGTAGAAGGCTGTGCTTGGATTCAGGGCCCTTCAGGTGGTTGCCAGGTCTGGCTATTTTAGTTCCTGTCTTGGTGAAGAAAGAGGGAAATGATGTCATTATTGGGAATATGAAGGAGCCCACACGAGAAAGTAAGAGACAAGAGCTAGACGGGATTGGCTTTAATTTCAAAATAGGGCATGGTGGCTCACCCCGGTAAACCCAGCACTTTGGGAGGCCAAAGTGGGAGTATCATTTGGGACCAGGAGTTCAAGACCAGCCAGGGCGACATAGTGAAACCCCATCTGTGCAAAAAAATTTTTAAATAAGATAAAATTAAAAGCATGTTATTAGGGCAGTAGGAGATGGAAAAAGGCCCCAGATGTTGGTAAGAGAGAGCTTTGAGACTGACTGACATTGAAGCCATAACAAGATGAATGGAGAGCCAGAGTGCACAGAGACTGGGAATGCATTTTGGTAGGGTGTGTGTGGTGAGGGCATGAAGGAAGTGTTCTGTTTAATTGCCTTCGTACCTGGGGCACTTACTAGTGGGGGAGGCCTGCACTACAAGGGGCCCACCCTCCAAATGATAATTCCAGGGTTTTTGTGGTACCCTGCCAGAGATCAGAAAGCTTCCAGAGGACTGACAGTCTACCAGTCATTTTATGAACCAGGTTATGATATACAACAGATACAACTGACCACATTTAAAGCCAAGAATTATAAGCTTCTGGCATTAATACGAACCACAAGCTAAGAAAAGAACACATGAGCAGAATGGGGGAGTTTTCTTGCAAACAGATCTCAAGAATTATATTAATAGTTACAAATCCATTCAGGTGAAATATAACCAGTTTGATGAAAGTGGCTCTGAAACATTAATATAGAAAAAGAGATAAAGGCCATTGTAAAACTTTGGGATGATTGACATTAGGGTATGGGGGACCCAAAAAACCTGGAATTGTCATTTGGAGGGTGGGTTCCCTGCAGTGCAGGCTTTCTCCACTAGTAAGTGTTCCAGGAATCCATCAGCATCAGTGTACCACCTAGCATTGTTGTGAGAGACTGTATTCAGCTTCAGTGAATTATTTTTGGGAGATTCTTTTAACACATTTGCCCATTTCATGATGGGTGATTTATAAGTTCACCTGCCCAGGCAGTGCTGAGTATTCAGCAGTTTTTGATAAAAAATGGCATGGCCCCCTGTGCCCCCTGTGACTCTCTCTATTCACTTGATCTCACCCCAAGCGACTTTTTTTTTGAGTTGGAGTCTCACTCTGTTGCCCAGGTTGGAGTGCAGTGGCACACGCACAGCCACCCCAGTGCCAACCTGCTGGGCTCTGGTGATCCTTCTGCCTCAGCCATCCAAGCAGCTGGAACTACAGGCACGTGCTACCACACCCGGCTAATTTTGTATTTATTGTAGAGATGAGGTCTGGCCAAGTTGCCCGGTCTTGAACCTGTGGGCTCAGGCAATCCACTCACCTAGGCCTCCCGCAATCCACTTGCCTGGGCCTCCCAAGGTGCTGGGATTACAGACTGAACCACAGAACCCGGTCAATTTTTTTTTGTTTCTGCAGGTGAAAAAAGTCCTAAAAGGGAAATGTTTTGCTGATGTGGAAGAAGTGAAACAAAAAAGTGGCAGAAGCACTAAAAGGTATCAAAATTCATGAGTTCAAAAACTGTTTTGTGTAGTGGAAAAAGTGTCTCAATAGGTGTATTGCATCAAACGAAGATGACTGGAATTTAAACATGTAAGAATAAAAACATATTTTTTAACATATAAATTCCTGTGTTTTTTGGGAGGGGGTTCCCTTGCATATGTTGAGATGGCTGGGAAAAGTCAAGAAAAGTCAGAGAATAGTTTGCCGTGCTCCACTGCCAAGGCAGTTACTGAACGCTCACATTATTAGCCTGCAGTTGGCAAAATCATCGAACACAAAACCTAGTTTGCAGCATAGTGCTGACCCTCTCGTGTAACTTATTGAACACTATGTTCTGTCAAAACTGCGACTGTTTCACACCATCATAAAGTTGAAAATTCGTTCACTTGGGCCATCAACGGTTGGGAATTTTTTGTACGCGTATTTTCAAGTCCCCTTCCTCACTCTATTGTCAGGGTCCCTGCAGGAAACACATGGTACACTCGACATGGATACTGAACAAAATTTAAGGAAGGAACTATTTATAAGAGGGTGGATGTGGTCTAAGGAAACCCTCTAGGGATGGTGAAGCCCCCCCAGAGCTAGCAACAGTGGGGAGCTGTGACTACTCTATGGTCTGAAGGGACGGGGGCAGGAAATGATGACCAGGAGGGAGGATTGAACCTGGGCACCGGCCACAAGAGAGGAGCTGAAGCCTTTGGGAAGGCAAGGAACACGGCCTAGCAGGAGCAGACAACAGATACTGCAACCCCTTTCCTCCAGCCCGCCAATGTTTTGCCCAAGCTTTGCACTACCTAACCCAACCAGGACAGACAGCCATGTTGACCTTCTGAGCATAGTGCAGACAGGAAAAAGATGGAGGAGGAAACAGCATATGCTATGCCCTGCCTTCTATAAGGACTAAAGCGTGGGAGTAAACAGAGATTTAAAAAATGGGGATGCCTGGAACAGGCATTGAAGTCTCACTCTGTTACCCAGGTTGAGTTCCTCTAAATGGAAAGGGCGTAAGATATACCCAGGTGGAAAACTATTCTGAAAGGAGGTTGTGTGAGAGAGAAAGAAAGAGTGAAGAGACAGAGGGAGATTTGACAGTTCCCGTGAGAAATGTCGGGAAAAAACCCCAGGAAGAGGAGAAGAAGTCTCAGGGGAATTTGCTGCATGGAAGCAGAAAACTTTCTTCTCAGTGTCCTCCAGAGTCGTTAGTAAAGATACACTTTATTTCCAAGGCTTTTGTAGAATTTCAAAAAATTTTTATTTTATTTTAAAGATGTGGGGTACAATTCAAGATTAGGTATACAAGTTGGTCATTGTACAGGTAGAGCTTGGGCCTCCCTTTGGTCCCCACTTCGTCTGGCTTGAATGTAATGCTATGTTGGAACAAAGGAACAAAGAAGTCGGTATCACTTGGTGTGGTAGGCGGAGTAATAGCACCCTAAGAATGTCCGCCCCTCAAGGAATCAGGTTTGCAGATAGAATTAAGGTTGCTAATCATCTGATGTTGAAATAAGAAGATTATTCTGGGTTATCTGGATCAGCCCAATGTAATCCCAAGGGTCTTAAGTGGGGAAGAAGGGACAGAAGAGTCGTCAGAGTGCTGTCATATGAGACCAGACTGACCATGGCTGGCCTCAAGGATGGAGGAGAGCTGGGGAACATGGCAGCCTCCAGAAGCTGGAGAAGGAGGAATGTAACTATTCTGCCATCTTGGTTTTAGCCCAGTGAGACCCATCATAAATTTGTGCTCTTTTAAGCCACTATGTTTGTGATAATTTGTTACAGCAGCAAGAGGAAACCAAGGTACATGGGCTTTATAGTTATGGGTAAAGTTAGCTAAATTAAAAACAAAATTTTTTCTGAGTTGAGGTCTCTGTTACTCAGGCTGGAGTACAGTGATACAATCATGGTTTATTGCAACCTCAACTTTCTGGGCTAAGGCTATCCTTCCACCTCAGCCCCCTGAGTAACTGGGACTACAGGCACACACCACCATGCCCAGCTAATTATTATTATTATTTTTTTGTGGAGGCAAGGTCTTGTTATGTTGCCTTGACTGGTCTTGAATTCCTGGGCTCAAGCAACCCTCCCCCCTTGGCCTTCCAAAGTTCTGGGATTACAGGTCTGAGCCACTGCCCTTGGATGGTAAATTTAAATTTTTAATTTAATTAATTCATTAAAATTTTTTGAGATGATGTCTCGCTCTGTTGCCCAGGCTGGAGTCCAGTGGCACCATTATAGCTCATTGCGGCCTCAAACTCCTGGGCTCAAGTGATCCTCCTGCCTCAACCTCCTGAGTAGCTGGGACTACAGGTGTGAGGCACCATGCCCAGAAAAAATTTAAAATTTTAAAAACATGTAGTTCTTTTTTTTTGAGATGGAGTCTCACTCTGTTGCCCAGACTGGAGTGTAGTGGCCGCTTCCGGCCACCGCAGCCTCGACCTGCTGGGCTCCGGCGATCCTTCC
>NW_007252100.1:660765-679167 GCF_000164805.1 Carlito syrichta
GTCTCGAACCTGCGGTCTCAGACAATCCACTCACCTCAGCCTCCCAAAGGCGCGGGATTACAGGCTGAGCCACTGAGCCCGGCAAAAACATGCAGTTCTTTATAATTACCTCAAATACCTTATTTAAAAGTGAACCTGGGCTGGGCTTGGTGGCTCAGCCTATGATCCCAGCACTTTGGGAGGCCGAGATGAGTGGATTGCCTCAGCCTGAGGGTTCAAGACCAACCCGGACAACTTGCAGTGACCTCGTCTCTATAATAAATCAAAAATTAGCTGGGCATGGTAGTGCACACCTGTAGTTACAGCTAATTGGAAGGCTGAGGCAGAAGGACCGCTGGAGCCCAGCAGGTTGATGCTGGGGTGACCACGAGCGTGCATGCCACTGTACTCCAGCCTGGGCAACGGAGTGAGACTCCAACTCAAAGTAAATAAATAAGTAAGTAAATATGAGCCTGTACACTTTACTAATGAGAGCTTTGGTTAAATGACTCAACTGGTAGCTAAACCGCATGCTAGCTAAGGTGGAGGCCAGGCCCCTGTGCATGCGTCCATGCTTCGGGATTTGTGTTATTCTTTTTATCTTGTTCTTATGTGGCTGCTCTCATCCCCCTGATCGATAGGTCACCTGCTGTTTTTATTTTGAGGGGTATCTACATCGTCTCTTTTGAGAGACCAGTGCCAGCAATCCACTCCTGTGTCCCCAGTCTGATTTTAGGGCTCTACCCCAGGTAGTTTCATACCCAATCTATTGTACAAAGGCTCTGCTGTCCTAGCTGGCCTCTTTCATGGTAGCAAGGACTCTCATTCACTGTTGTTGGACACACATGTGTGGCAAACTCCCAGTGGGGAGGGATACAAGAACAGCATTCTGGCAACAGATGATACCCACAGAAACAAACCCTCCAATTTCAGGCCCCTGCAACAGGTGTTTCTCTGTGTGAGTATTTCCACGCCTTAGAGAGACCTTTCTAGGCATTGCTGATAAGAGTGCAAGATGGTACAACTTCTTTGGAGGATAATTTGGCAATGTTTAATAATAAAAAACAGCAAATAGGTCTCACTGGGCTTAAATCAAGGGACTGGCAAGGATACATTCCTGCTGATCCAACAATCCAATTTCAATGAATCTGGAAAAGCACACACACATACACACACACCCCCTCTAAGCATAAAATAACATTTGAAAAAGTTGATGGTGTGGCTTTATTTGTCATAGCAAAATATTGAAAGCACAACCAAAATTCTGATTCATAAGACTGGTTGAATTGATGATGACACAGCCTCCTAAGGGAGTACTATGCAGCCATAAAAAAGAAGGAAAGATTGCTCTATGAATGACCACGAAGAGAATTCCAGACTATGTTGTTAAGGGGAAAAAAAAGCATAATGTGGAGAAATAAAAGAAAAAGACTGTGTATGAATTTGCTTGTTTATATAAAGATCATTTGAAAGATAAACCAGGAACCAATAAATAGAATTACCTGCAGGGGATGGGTGTGAAGAGAGTGGAAGGAATAGGGTTGTGAGTGACAGGGACACTTCTCTGAGTATACCTTTTCATGCAGTTTTGACTTTGAAGTCACATATATGTTTGTACACTCAAAAAATTAAATTAAATAAAAGCAGTTTTAAAAAGATACAAGCCTTAAGTTGAAACCCCCAAATGCATCAAAGTGGTTAGCAAGTGGACACCAGCACAGCACAGAGAAAAAAATTCCAAGTAACTTTTGAACACCATGGGAGATATTCTAAGGAAAAAAAGACCTCCAAAGAGGCTTATGAAATAAACTTTGATAGTAATATTCATGTCACAATGCTGAAACAACCTTGTTGCATCATAGGATACAGCCAAGGAGTACATAGATTGTCTGTGTAGGGACCTGACGCTATCACTGTGGAATGGGGAATGTGGCACGGAGAAACACTGTGCTCCGATTAGAATTGGCAATGTCAGTAGGAATTCACACTTCTCCAGGTCCACCTGCTAAAAGCAACTTGAAGCAATGTCATCCCAAGATCAATGGACACACCTGATACTCAGATCTTGGTTTCTAAGCACCAATTCCTGCAAAAATGAACGTGGCTCCTAGGATCAGTTGGCTGATTGGAGATCAGGGGCCATGGAAGTACAGTGTGTTTGGAACATCTTGTACTGGCCCTGCAGCATGACCTATATTTTCTCAGGAAGCCCTAAAACTTGTGAAATTCACTTGTGCTTGCCGTCCTGCTTGCTTGCAGGAACAAGGGCCGGATGCCGGCAACCACGAACCAGCCACAGGATGAGCTGAACCTAGGAGTGCTGCCTTCACCCAGATTCCTGCCTTACTGCAGAATTTGACCTGATTTCTTGCCTCGTTATCATCCTACAAATCTCCGCCTGGGGGTGGTGGTGGTAAGAAATGTATCATGCTAGGCACAAAATGTGCCGGGTGTGAACAAGAACAAGAAACAAATAACACTCCGCACACTCCAGTCCCTCTTGGAAAACGCCACCTTTTCGTGGAATCTCTACCCCAGTCTCCACCTACCTGCCTAAGAGTCCTTAAAGTCCCCCTTCACCCTACCCCCTTTAAGCACAAGCTCCCCTTCTCCACTCCTTGATCATCTTTGGCATGAACACTACCAGGCAGGACAAGGGCCCATGAGAGTAAGCAGCCTTATCGAGGGTAACAGGGCCAGAAAGCAGGAAAGTGCTCAGACACCAACAAGCAGGACCAGCGACACAATTTGGGGGACCCAGTGCAAAATAAAAACGCAGGATCCCTTGCTGAAAAGTGATGAAAGCCGGGCTTGGTGGCTCAGCCTGTCATCCCGCGCCTTTGGGAGGCTGAGGTGAGTGGATTACCTGAGCCCGCGGGTTTGAGACCCGCCTGGGCAGCGAGACCTCATCTCTACAATGAATCAAAAAATCAGCCGGGCGTGGTAGCGCACGCCTGTAATTCCGGCTACTGGGAAGGCAGAGGGGGAAGGATCGCCGGAGCCCAGCAGGTTGAGGCTGCGGTGGCCGGGAGCGGCCACTGCACTCCAGACTGGGCGACAGAGTGAGACTCCAACTCAAAAAAAAAATTAATAAATAAAATAAAATAAAAATAAAAATACTGAATAAAAAAGAGATCCATGAGTTTGCAGTGACACTATATAGAGTGACATGGTCACTGTAGATACGATCTAATCATACCTTCTACAGGTGTGTGTGCAGGGGAGGGAAAGCTTCTTCATCAAGAATGCCAGCTAATTCATGTGGAAGAGTGATAGAGTTGACATTTAGTGATGATGACATTAAAAACCACTGGGTTAAATATTGCCGGAAAACAGGGCATTTACATGATTTACAAAGTCTCACCGTATCATCCCATAGATTATCTATTAATTACAGAGGGAAAAGAAAAGATGCCTTTATGATAGAGAGGTATGGCATAAACCTTTTTTTTTTTTGAGTTGGAGTCTCACTCTGTCGCCCAGACTGGAGTGCAGTGGCCGCTCCTGGCCACTGCAGCCTCGACCTGCTGGACTCCAGTGACCCTTCCGCCTGAGCCTTCCAAGTAGCTGGAACTACAGACGTGCGCTACTGCGCCCAGCTGATTTTTGATTTATTGTAGAGATGAGGTCTCGCCAAGTTGCCCAGGCAGGTCTCGAAGGCATAAACCATCTTAAGCAAGTGATCCACTTGGCTTGGCATGACCCATCATGAGACAGTCTGTTATCACGTGTCACTGTATATGACATAGCAGAAACTACACTGTGTTGTAGAAAGTACATCATGTCGTATTTTGCCCAAAATGTTTAACTCAGATCTAATCATGAGGAAAGAACCAAATATGGATTGTGGACATTCTATAAGGAAATTGGCCTGTGTTCTTCAACAACAACAAAAAATCCTAAAAAGTCAGGGGAGGCCGGGTGCGGTGGCTCAAGCCTGTAATCCCAGCACTTTGAGAGGCCGAGGTGAGAGGATTGCCTGAGCCCACGGGTTCGAGACCAGCCTGGGCAACATGGTGAGACCTCATCTCTACAACAAATAAAAAAATTAGCCGGGTGTGGTAGTGTGCACCTATGGTTCTGGCTACTTGGAGGGCTGAGGCAGAAGGATCACCGGAGCCCAGCAGGTCGATGCAAGTGACGGCGAACTACACAAATACCCCGGCCAAACCCAATGGGGTGGCATTTCTCAGCCGGAAATTTTATTTTATTTTATTTTAAAGATGTGGGATACAGTTCAGGGTTAGATATATAAAGGATCATTGTACAGGTAAAGTTTGGGCCTCACTTTGGTCCCCATGTCACCTGGTTTGAGACCAGGTACCCTTATTGATGAAGAGTGCTCCCGCACCCCACCCTGGCAGTTCTCCACCACTTCCAGTCCCTTTGTTATAGTATGATAATCATACAGGGTCCGCTTAGGAGTGAGAATATGTGGTACTCAGTTCTTCCGTTCTGTGATAGATCACCAAGTACCATAGACTCTAAGTCTATCCAAGTTGCTGTGAATTTCATAATTTTGTCCTTCTTTATGCCTGCATAATATTCCATTGTGTATCTATACCAAATTTTTAAAAATCCAGTCCACTTCCGATGGGCGGCACGGTTGGTTTCACGATTTTGCTATTGTGAGTAGTGCTGTAATAAACGTGCATATATAGGTATCTTTCTCATAGAGTGATTTGAGTTCCTCTGTGAATATTCCCAGTAGGGGGATTGCAGGGTCAGATGGAAGGTTGAGTTTTAGATCTTTTAGGAATCACCAAACTGCACAGAGGCTAAACTAGTTAACGCTCCCACCAACAGTGTAGAAGTGTTCCCCCCACCCCACAGCCTCTCCAGCATCTGTTATTTTTTGATTTATTTTATTTTATTTTATTTTTTTGAGTTGGAGTCTCACTCTGTCGTCCAGACTGTAGTGCAGTGGCCGCTCCCGGCCACCGCAGCCTCGACCTGCTGGGCTCCGGCGATCCTTCCGCCTCGGCCTTCCCAGTAGCTGGAATTACAGGCACGCGCTACCACGCCCAGCTGATTTTTTTGATTTATTGTAGAGATGAGGTCTCGTCCGCCCAGGCGGGTCTCGAACCCGCAGGCTCAGGCAATCCACTCACCTCAGCCTCCCAAAGGCGCGGGATTACAGGTTGAGCCACCGAGCCCGGCTTTTTTTGATTTATTGCTGATGGCCATCCTGACTGGAGTTAGGTGGTATCCCAGCTTAGTTTTAATCTGCATTTCTTTGATGACTAGTGAGGTTGAGCATTTTTTCATGTCTGTTGACTGCTTGTATATCTTCCTATGGGAAGTATCTATTCATATCTTCTGCCCACTTTTTAATAGGACTGTTTGTTTTTTTCTTTTCGGCACGTTTGAATTCCTTGCAGATTCTGGATGCTAGGCCTTTGTCAGATGTACGGTTGGCAAATATTTTTTTCCCATTCGTTAAGGGGAGATGTCTTTCTAGGTAAGTCTTACATGAGGAGGGATGCAGAGCACTTTCAAGGCGAAGCCTCTGGGGCTGATTGGCGGTCCCTTGCAGGAGCAGGGATGCCACCCAGCCCTTCAACATTGTTACCTGTCTCTCTCCATCTGTGTGCACCACAATCCATCAGGAGGGCACAACGGACAGCAGGCAGCACCCTGTGAGACTGGCACCTGTCTCCGGTGAGGGCTAATGAGAAGCACTGGCAGGATGTGTGGCCCAGCTAGCCAAGGGCTTTGTTTCCTCTGTGCCATGAGATGGTAGGAAACTTGGCATTGCTTCTGGCTTGGACAACTTCTTTGGGCCTTATTTGAAAGTTGGGGAAAATATTACCACTCTCTTTTCCCAATAGAAGTCAAATAAGGCTCACGCCACTCTCTTTACCCAATAGAAGTCAAATATAGGCTCACGCCTATAGTCTCAGCACTTTAGGAGGCAGAGGCAAGAGGATTGCCTGAGTCCAGAGGTTCGAGATCTGCCTGGGCAACTTGGTGAGACCTCGTCTCTACAATAAATCAAAAAATTAGTCAGGCATGGTGATGCGTGCCTGTGGTTCCAACTATCTGGATGGCTGAGGCAGGAGGATCACCTGAGCCCAGTAGATTGAGGCAACAGTTCAGGTGTGAGGGTGAGACTTCAACTCAAAAAATGTATATACATATATATATACTGTATATATATGTATATGTATTTGTACGAGACAAAATACGTTCATCTCATTGATGTATCTTGTTGTTTTATGAATTGTCTCAGTATTTTTATTTTACGCAATAATAGTCTGAAAACATAGACATAGACAGCTTTTTTTATGCCTGAACTGTTACAGATGTGCTAGTGCTTGAAGATCTGCTAGTTTGTATCCTATAAACACAGAATTGAGAATGATTCTGTTTCACACGATTCCTATCAAAAAAGGGAAGAAAAGTCACACCTCTAGAATGGTCTCTGCTGCGTCACTGAGTACTCCTGACAGGAGAGGCCTCTCCCCTGACTGAGCTTCTGTGAAAACCGTTCCCACATTTCATACTTGTTTTCCTCCCACTCCCGGCATCACATTCAGGTCAAGATAGGGCTCTGGTCTTGCACCTGTGTCATGAAGCAGGTGCATCAGCCCAATGCACAGCAGGGACATTTCTGGAAGATGTCCCTGCACCAGGATGACTGGTAATGACCACACACACAAGTGACGGCGAACTACACGGATATGCCGGCAAACCCAACGGGGTGGCATTTCTCAGCTGGAACCGGAAGCAGCACAGCCATTCCAAGGGTACCTGTGCCCAGGGATTGTAAGGGAGAGAAACCCTAGAGGAGGGAAACAGTGGTCTGAGCCAACTGCAGGAAAAAATATCCACTTTCACTGAGAGGGAGGGGGAAGGGGAGGTAAAAGAAAGAGGGGGGAGGGAGGGAGGGAAGAAAGGAAGAAGGGAGGAAGGGAGGAAATTTGGCCCAGGAACGCAAAGCTGGGACCTCTCCCAGGGCTTGTCAGGGGAAGGTTCAAGTCGGGAGGACCCGAAGCTTAGTCTGCGTTAGTCATGAGAAATCTGCCTCGACAAGGAACCTAAAGGTTTACTAGAGATTATTAAACCATGAATTGAAAGGTTGGGTTGTCCTGGTCTTGCATCTGGTGGAGATTTGTCAAGGCCGAAGATCAAAGATCACCCTTTGGCTGGCCAAAGTTATAAAAGTGATAATAAGACCACCTTTGGTCAAGGAATTTGTGAATTGCAAATGTGTAACAAGTCTCTTGCAGGAAAGAAAACCCTCCAGGCCCAAACTCCCCAAGTTAACCTAATCAGCCCTTCGTGATCTACATGACACACATGAATAAACCCCACCATGGCAGCAATCATGTGACTCACCCACCCATCTGCCTGCTGTCCATCCCCTGGCGTCGGGTACCTGCACTTGCCTGCCCCTTCATGATGACGTGGAGCAGGCCACCACCCAATCACCTTAATGTTCTTCCCCCATCAAGGGGAACGGTTAAAAGAACTCAACCACAAGCAACCAACGGCCACTGCCTTGCTAGACTCTGGTGTGACCATGTGCTCTTTGAGCTATGGCTGTCGCCATGCTTCCTGGCTTTGGTCCACTCCCCCACCTTGGGGAGGTAAATCTTTTCTCTCCCTTCTCTTTCTCTAATTTACTTTTAAATAAACTTTTCTTTTTTTTTTGTCTCCAAAAAAAAAAAGAAAGAAAGAAAGAAAGAAATCTGCCTCTGGGCCACCTTATCCAGGGGGCAGGGATGACAATCAGGCAATCGAAAGTGTGGACTTGAAGAGAGGGTGGATGGCAATGTGGAGATTAGAGAGTCGTTTCACATTGGCTGTGTGAGCTGCTGAACTCCCCAAATGCAAGTGCACAGAGGAAGAATAGAGGACCGAGGACGGAATCTTGGGTAACATTTAGTTGTTTAGGTAAAGAGAGACCTGCAAAGCTTTGGATCAGGAAACTGATTGGAGCTAGAACACCAGGGCTGTGCGGATGACCACAACCAGTTTGGTTTGAGTTTGTGTCACTTACGGTGGAAAGATTTTTGGTAATAACTATACTTAAATATTTCAAACCAGCTATAAACTTATGCTTGGAGCTTTTATACAATTATACAATCAAAACATCTTAAGTACTAGCACAACTCATAAAATAGAAATTCGCATGCGGTGTGACATATGGGATTGCTTTGACAAATCACTGCTATTGGTGAGAATAGTAGAAAAATCGATGTATATGGCTGAGATTTCAATTGTATTTTGTTGTTTTGATTTTGAGCAGAATGCCCATCTTAATGCTTTTGTTATCGCTGTTGATATTTTTCCTTTTTAACAAAGTTGGCTGTATGTCTCCTATTCATTGTTTAGAAGACAGTCTCATGGTGTATCCCAAATATAAAGGCAAAAAAAAAAAATTTTTTTTTGGAATTGGAGTCTCACTCTGTTGCCCAGCCTGGAGTGCAGTGGCATGCTCGCGGCCACCACAGCCTTGACCTGCAGGGCTCAGGTGATCCTTCTGCCTCAGCCTCCTGAGTAGCTGGGACTACAGGTGTGTGCTACCACACCTGGCTGTTTTTTTTTTTGTTTTTGTAGAGATGAGGTCTCATCATATTACCCAGGCTGGTCTTGAACTCCTGGGCTCAGGCAATCTTCTCATCTCAGCCTCCCAAAGTGCTGGGGTTACGGGAGTGAACCACCATGCCTGGTCAAAGTTTAAAAATATAATTTTACAAAGTTTATTCATTGATAGTTCACTGTGTCTACTATAGATCTAGTGTAAGTCGATGTGTGTGTTACTACCCTGGGGTCCTTACCCATTACCTCTACTCACAGTGGGAATCTGAGTGGAAGTCCGGAGTACTCTTTCAAGTTTTTTGTGCTTATACCGCCATGAGTGTTTTGATGACTCTCTTTTCCCACCATTTTTCTCCAATTAAACTGCAAGACCTTCATTCTTAACTCATGGCTTCAAATGGCCTACAAATTATTAAAGGTATAAGAAAACTAAAAATATATAATCAACTAAAATTGGGTGGTGGAGAGTTGGGAGTGGGGAAAGGAGAGAGAGAGAGACTAAGCAACCATTGCTCAAAATAGAGTGTAAGGAATGTACTCTCACCAGCCGTTGTGACTCACATTTGTGATCCCAGCACTTTGGAAGACCGAGGCCAGAGGATTGTTTGAGTCCAGGAGTTTGAGACCTACCCGGGAAACACAGTGAGACTTATCTCTACAGAAAATAAAAATAGAAACATTAACTGGGCATGGTGGCATGTGCCTGTGGTCCCAGCTACTCAGGAGACTGAGGCGGAAGGCTCTTAGATGATCGTGCCATCGCATTTAACCTGGGTGACAGAATGAGACTCTAACTCAAAAAACAAAAAAATAAGTATTCTTATACTTTCCACATCAAATCTTTAAGGGGAGGCAACATGGTGTAATACCAAGAGCAGAGGTTTTAGAGTCAAAAAACTCTAATTTTTTTTTAATAGATGGGGTCTTGCTCTGTTGTCCAGACTAGAGTGCAGTGTTGTGATCATAGTTCACTATAGCGTCAAACTCCTGCACTCAGGTGATTCTCCTTCCTCAGTCTCTTAAAGCACTGGGATTACAGGCACGAGCCATCATGCCTGGTCAACTCTGAATCAACTGATGCTTTTACTAGCTTTGACATTGGAAAGTTATCTAATCACTTGGATTTTTCATCTGTAGGGAAGGATGACGATGATGATATGAGATCTTGTAGCTAAAGTGTTCAAAGCTATGCCTGGTACTCACGTGGTTATCAGTAATAATAGTTACTATCAGTCTTAGAACTCTAGCAGGCTCAAGTGTGTCATCCCATCACTTTGGGAGGCCGAGATGAGGGGATTGCCTGAGCCCGTGGGCTCGAGACCAGCAACTTGGCAAGACCTCATCTCTACAATAAATCAAAAAAATTAGCCAGGCATGGTAGCACACGCCTGTGGTTCTGGCTACTTGGGAGGCTGAGGTGGAAGGATCGCCAGAGCCCAGCAAGTTGACACTGGGCTGGCCGTGAGCATGCCGCTGCACTCCAGCCTGGGTGATGGAGTGAGACTCCAATTCGAAACAAAGAGAACTTTAGCAGGACTAGAAGGAATGTGAAACTCAATGTCCTAGCAGATCGGGTGAGTGAGGGCTCAGAGGCCTGACACGTGTGAACACAGGGAGGCCTGTGTGGAATTGGACCAACACAAAGGGAGGAGGAGGTGGGCCTTAGGAATATTCAGACTGTATGCCTCCGGGTCACTGCTGACTCTGAATGACTGGAACACAATTTGATATCCCACTGTGTGGGTGTCAAGATAAGGCAGCTGCTCCAAACTGCACCCCCAAAAATCCAGCATCATTCATAATCACACCTTTTTGTAAGTTTCATGATCAATTTGGGGAAAGTCTTGGGTACGCAGTCAATTTCTGGGGATTAAAATGATGATTTCTTCCAGGATTGAGGATTCTAACCCTTCTGGTCTTCTTTAGAGTTTCTGCTTTTAGCTTTTATGTTTTTATTATTATTGTGTTATTGATTTCTTGTAGAAATGAGATCTCGCTATGTTGCCCAGGCTGGTCTTGAACTCCTGGGCTCAAGCGGTTCTCTTGCCTTGGCCTCCCAAAGTGCTGGGATTATAGGGGTAAGCCACCACACCTAACTTTTTTTAGCCTTCCTTGAAGAATTAGTTTCTAGTTGTGTTGTTGTTGTTGTTAGCCTGCAGACTTCAGTCCCAACTGTGGAGTGGTTCGGAGCAGAGTTAGCTACGTTTACACAGACATGGCCTCTGCCCTGGTTCTGCTACTCCATGGTGACTAGATTTTTTTGAACACTGGTTTCCTCTCCTGGAAAATCAAGAATAATAACGCCCACCCTCACCAGATTATTATGGGGATTAAACAAGATCTATCAACCACTGAACCTGTCAGCACCAATCACCAGTGTCAGTAACACTATATTACCATTATCGCCATCCTCCCAGCTCCTCTCACCTCAAAGATCTCTTTGCAAGATTAGCAGGTCTTTGCTGTCATGTGTATCTATATCTATATCTATCTATCTATCTATCATCTATCTATATTCAATGCATATAATCAATGTTTGGGAGATTTTGAAAGCTATAGTACCAAGCTGAGAACATTTGAGAAAATTGTACAGTATCGTTGAGAAAATTGGAGAGGAATTTTCAATTGTATGCTAACTTTATCCAGTATGAAGACATACTGAAATTCTTTAGGCTGGGGAGGGGGGTTGGAATCTACTGTTAACATAAATATATGGGCACAATGCAGGGTACAAATGCCCTTATGGAGATGCAGTATGATACAGGGATGCTGCCACTCATGAGCTGTGCCACCTACACGGGTGTCCATTCCTCTCTGAGCTTCAGTTTCCATACCATAAAATGAGGGGGTTCGTCACTTGGGGAGGAGGGGTAGGTGGAAGTGTATGTGGGGTATTTTTGCTGTCACAATGATTCCAAGATGGCCCCAGGAGCCTCCCCTCCCGGTGTTCACACCCTTGTGATGTCCCTCCCATACCGTACCAGGATGGGTCCGTGTGATCAGTAGGACACAGCAGGTATGCCACTTCTGAGATAAGGTTAGAAAAGGCACTGTGGCTTCTGTCCTGGCCTCTCTGTCACCCTCTCAGATCACAAGCTCTGTGAAAGTCAGGAGAGGCCCAGGTGGTGAGGAACCCCAGCCTCCTGCAGACCGGCCAAGGGAGCAAGCAGGAAGCACCTCTCCTGACCCAGTCAAGTCCCAGGTGACTGCAACCAGCTGGCCTCATGAGTGCAGGATCGTGGGCCTGATCCAGCCAGCAAAGCTGCTCCCAGAGTCCTGACCTGCAGAAAGTGTGAGATGTTGTTTATTGTGTGAAGATGCTAAGTTTGGTGGGAATTATTTTGCAGCAATAGATAACTGATGCCAGATGTGCCTGGCTTTTAATACACAGGGTCATGGATGCTATCTTGGTCCGTTTGTGTTGCCATAAAGGAACACTCGAGGCTGGTAGTTTATAAAGAAAGGAGGTCGATTTGGCTCACGGTTCTGCAGGCAGTGCAAGAAGCAGGGCGCCAGCATCGGCATCTGGGGAGGCCTCAAGCTGCTTCCATTTGTGGTGGAAGGGGGAGGGGGAGCTGGAAGATGTGGAGATCACATGGTGAGAGAGGAAGCAAGAGAGAGTGATTGAGTGAGAGAGCGAGAGGTGAGAGACTAGAAAGAGAGAGGCAGAGAGAAAGAGAGAGAGAGAGAGAGAGAGAGAGAGAGAGAGAGAGAGAGAGAGAGGAAAGTGCCAGGCTCTTTTGAACAACCAGCTATTCCAATAACTTTTTTTGAGTTGGAGTCTCACTCTGTCATCCAGGTTAAAGTGCAGTGGCACAATCACGGCTCACTGAAGTCTCAATCTCCTGGACTCAGGTCATCCTTTCACCTCAGCCTCTGAGTAACTGGGACTACCGGTGTGTGCCACAATGCCCAGCTACTTTTCTAATTTTTGGTAGAGGAGAAGTCTTTCTATGTTGTCTAGGCTGGTTTCAAACTCCTGGGCTCAAGTGATCCTCCTGCCTCGGCCTTCCAAAGTGCTGCGATGTAGTCACCCCACCCAGCCTCGTCCAGGAACTTAGAAGAGTAAAAATGCATTCATTCTTCCCCCTCCCACGGGGCATTAATCTATCCATGAGGGATCCACCCCATAACCCAGCACCTCCCATGAGTCCTCACCTCCAACATCGGGATCAAATTTCAACATGAGGTTTGGAGAGGACAAATATGCAAATTGCAGCAGATGCCAAATGTCCTGCAGTGTAGGGACAGCCTTGCTCAATGAAGATTTGTTCCCTCCCAGTGTCAAAGGCCTCTCCCAACACTGGCATGAGCTCTCCCAGCTTGAAATGTTTATGATTTTCTTTTGTGAGTTAAAGAAAAAAGATCAAAAGGAAAAAATAACCAGAAACTGCTATGTGATTCTAACTGAATTTAAATGCAGGTATCCAATGACCCAGTGATTCTTCTTTGAATATATCCTGCAGAAATTCTGGCAGATATGAACAAAATTACATATAAGGACGTCTCTTGACCCTGTTTGTGATATACTGCAAATAGTCTCAGTATCCACCATTTGAGGAAGAGTCAAATAAATTATGGTACACCTGTAATATTATGCAGCACTAAATTAGGCCAGGCACAGTGGCTTACACTTGTAATCCTGCACGTTGGGAGGCTGAGGTGGGAGGATCGCTTGAGCCCAGGAGTTTGAGACAAGCTTGTGCAACATAGTGAGACCTCATCTCCACCAAAAATCCAAAAATGAGCTGGGCACGTGGTGTACGCCTGTAGTCCCAGCTACTTGGCAGCCTGAGTTGGAAGAATCACCTGAGCCCAGGAGGTCGAGGCTGCCATGAGCCGTGACCGTGCCACTGCACTTCAGCCTGGGTGACAGAGTGAGACTCCACCACACACAAAAAAAAGTACATTGTTAAATGAAAATTGAAATCATAGAATAATATAAGTGTATACCATTTAGTCTTGAAAGCCATATACTATGTGTGTACACGGGTGTGTGTGTGTGCGCGCAAATGCACAGACATAGCGATAGTGGATTCCTATGAGAGAGGGTGCTGTGTTCATTGACACTTGAACTTTTCATTCTATGTCCACTGTATTGTTTGAATTATTGCATGATAAGCATTGCTTTTGTGACCACAGCGGTGTTCTAAACAATTACATTCAGTGATGTTGGTTGCGTCCTGTGTCCTTTTGTGTCACTGAGGTTGCTGTGACCGTATTGAACATTCAAGGTGGTGTGAGTGGCCTGTGGCTTCCATTTCTGCTTTGAGTAAGAAGGAGTTAGGAAGTGAAGCCAGGACACAGTGGTGGCGGGGGTCAGCGGTGGGGAAATGAGAGGGGACATGTTTCTCATCTGGGCTCAGCCCCCTCATCCCTGGGAGCCCAAAAAGGGCTCCCCACCAGCTGACCTGGAAACTTGAAAAGCGACTTTAAGTCCAGAGATGGAATCAGGAGCACTTGAACCTGAGAGATCTTCCAGACTCCCAGTGTCCCTTTGACTCCTTTCAAAGAGATGCTGCGCACCCCGCCTGCCATCGTTTCCAATGTAAAAACGAAGGCAGGGATTCCAAGTATGAGACTGACTTTAATGGGTTCGACCAGACTGTGTCCACTCCCTACTCCAAGCCCACTTCCCCCGGCTCAGCGACCGTCTGCGTTTTCACTTTTGTGGGTCTTAGATAAAACACAGGGTCACAGACCAGGCTTCATTCACTAATGACCGCCAAAAGCTTAGAGTCATGTCTCCAAACTCCAAAAGTGTACAGATAAATTGAGATGGAAATGAGAGTTGTAAACATGATGAAGGACATGGAAACTTTTGATTTATGCGTGGAGATAAAACAATACAGTCTACAGACATCTCAGCAGATAATAAATGAGTTCCAAAGACTCGAGCTATGGAAACAACTACAGAGAGAGAGAGAGAGAGACTGAGAGAGTTAAGGAGAAGGAGGAGAATGGACAGAGGGAGGGAGAGAGAGAGGGGAAATAAGTACATTTTATTAATTGATCACTTAATTAATTAATTTTTGAGTCAGGGTCTCACTCTGTCACCTAGGATGGAGTGTAGTGGCACAATCACAACTCACCACAGCCTCCAGCTCCTGGACTCAAGTGATCCTTCTGCCTCGACCTCCCAAGTAGCTGGAACTACAGGCACACACCACCGTACTCAGATTATTATTATTTTTTATTATTTTTGTAGAGATGAGGTTTCAGTATGTTGCCCAGGCTGGTCTCGAACCCCTGGGCTCAGACAATCCTCCCACCTCGGCCTCTCAAAGTGCTGAGATTAAAGGCGTGAGCCACTGCGCCTGGCTAAATACATTTTTAAATGTACTTGGTTGATCACTTGTGCATTATATTTGGAAAATACAACATTTTATATTTTGTGTTGTACAAGAACCCAAACTGCTCCCAAGATGCCCTTTGTTTGGGGTTTGTTACAAGCAACCTTTGTTCAAGATTTGTTAGTGTAAGAGATTGCTTTTTCCTCCCAATTCACAAACATCTTGCTCAGGACAGGAAATGTGCGGTCAATGAATTACTGCGTTAAAAACACAATGTATGAACAGGCACACCTTAATCTTTCTCGTTTGTGTAGAATTAAATGACTGGAAGGAAGCCAAGGAATTTACACATGGAACCTCCTGTTACTGGCCAAACTGCCCTTAAATCATTGGTATTTGTTCATTACCAATTGTTTTTGATTTTGGATATTATAAATTTATCATATTTGTTTATAATGTCTGTTTATAATAAAATTTGAAGTTTTTCCCAGTCAACCCATTTTAATTTTTTTAATACTTCCATAAGGAAATGAGGTAGCATGTCTGTACACAGTTTATAGGTCTATTCTACTTTTTATTAAAATCGGTAAAAAAATATCCTTTGTATCATGTATCTGTTGGCTCCCGTTATGCGTTGGCTTCTGTTGATTTTTGTGCAAGTGATTTCTCTACAACCAGGTCAAGTTTTTGTCATGTTTTTCAGAATGTACTTGAATTTTCACTTTCCCTCAACGAGACTGTTTCCTCATCTGTAAGATACAAACATTTGCCATCAGGTTCATGGTCCACTTTATACACATTATCTTGTATACACATGTATAGAGATGAAAGCACTTTGTGTGTAAAGTGATAGAAAATGTCAGTTACTTTGTTCCCAATTCAACTGATGGGATTAGATATGTTTTCATAAATCTGGACTAGGAAAAGTTTGTACACACAAGAAAGCATATCAATTCTAAATAAGAAGCATGGAAAGTGGAAAAAAATTTTTTTTTGGAGTCAGGGTCTCACTCTGTTGCCCTGGCTGGAGTGCAGTGGGATGATCACAGTTCACTGCAGCCTCAACCTCCTGGGCTCAGGTGATCCTCCTGCCTCAGCCTCCTGAGTAGCTGAGACTACAGGAGTGGTTAATTTTTTTTTTTTTTTTTGTAGAAATGAGGTCTGACTGTGTTGCCCAGGCTGTCTTCTTCCTTGGCCTCTCAAAGTGCTAGGATTACAGGTGCGAGCCACTGCGCCTGGCTGAAAGTGAAAATATCAAATAGCCAATTGACTATACGGTTCTTGGATTCAGGATGGAGGTCTGAGCTGGGGGAGAGATACCAGCCTCTCTATGGACTGGGTCACATAAGGAGAGTGTAGACAACCAGAGGAGGTGAAGGTGACCTGGGGAGGAACCCAAACTGATACTAGCTATGCTGGCAGAGGCCGTTCAGCTGGGTATAAACACTTTTAGGTGTGCGTGAAGACTTTCCAAAGGCTGTGTGAACACAGACGGCTTCTGGGGTCCACTTCTAGACTCTCACTTCCACGTGCAACTTCCACACCTGGTGCGGGGGGGCGGGGCAGGGGCTTCTCCTTCCTTACCCAATCAGGAACCTTCCTTTCACTTCCCAAGAGAAAGGCATGCCTGCCCCCGTGCCACACTGCATCATCCTGGAGGGTGGAAGACCCCTGAAGCTTCACATAAAGGGGCCATTGGGTCTTTGGCTCTGCATGTAACAAAACTAAAGTAGGGCTGCATTACATTGTCAGCTGTTATTATTATTCTATTTTTTTTCTTGAGTCCGAGTCCTATGCTGTCACCCAGGTTGGAGTGCAGTAGCACACTCACAGCTACCACAGCCTTGACCTGCTAGGCTCAGGCGATTCTTCCGCCTCAGCCTTCCAAGTAGCTGGGACTACAGGCGTGCACTACCACGCCCGGACAATTTTTAAAATTTGTTATAGAGAAAAGGCCTGGCCATATTATCCAGGGTGGTCTCGAACCCCTGGGCTCAGGCAACCCTCTTGCCTCAGCCTCCCAAAGTGCTGGGATTACAGGCATGAGCCACGGTGCCTGGCTGTCAGCTGTTAAATTATTATAAGTAGTATGTGATTATTGAATGCTCTGTGATTTTTTGGCATAACTCGACAAGAGTTCAAAGAATCAAGAGACATTGCTATTATATATAAATATTTTAAAAGACTTTCCTTTCCCATCCACTTATTTCTATGAATAAGGTTTCTCAGAGCTTACATCTGTAAAAATGAAACAGAAACAGAATTGCTGCTGAGTCGTCTCACTCTAGCAGCAAGTAATATTTACTAACAAGAAACTTAAACTAGGAGGATAAAAGATGTATGTATGTATCTCCAGCCTCATCCATTAAGAGATGCGTTGCCCATGAAATTGTATTTTTGTGGCAGAACTATAGTGACAGAAAACAGACCAGTGGTTGCTTGTGGGCAGGGATTGCCTGGAAACAGGCAAGAGAGAAATTTGAGGTTGAGGAAAAATTTTATATCATGATCCTGATTGTGGTTTTTGTTACATATCTGAACAATTCCCAAACTCATCAAAATATACACGTAAAATGGCTGGATTTGGGGGGGGGTTTATATTGAGGTATAACCTCAATAAAGTCGAGGGAAAGTTATTTAATAATTATGTCTCAAATATATCATATTTATAAATATCATGATATTTAATCAATTGTGTACTGACAATTATTGCAAGAACAACACAACCCGGAAGACGTCTTCAACACCCGGAGGCTGATAGAGCTATGGGAGACGCAGACTATTTTAATTTGTACTTTTTTTCTAGAGAATTAAAAGGAGTGATCAATAAAAAACTGTAAGGCATAAAATATATTACATAAGAGTTCAATTCTGTGGGGAAAGAAATATGACATCAGAGGGGAAAAAAGAAAAATGCCAGCTACTTTAAAAGAGCTTGTTCAAGTATTTTTAAATATGGATGACAGTGAGCTATAATAAATCATCACTTTTTTTTTAGATTTCATTAGCTCTATTTAGAAGAATGATATAACAATTTTATTTTAAAATATTGACACTTATACTAGAAAATTCATTCTCTGCAACTGTTTAGAATTCATTTAAATTATTCTTAATGTCGACTTAGAAATGTTTAAGGAGTGCATATATTTTTCAAAATATTTTTAGAAATAAAAAAGAAAAAAAATTAAGAAATAATTGCCAGAAAGAAAAGAGGAAAATGAACTCATAGAGTATGTTCATGGAACTCAAAGGAGACTTGCAACGGGGTGATTTGCCGTAGGCTTCGAGAGATCACACAAGGTAAGAGCCTGATAATCTAATGAGGCTTTAATGTTTGAATTGAGGAGAGAGATTGTCACCCTTCCCCAGCCCAAGCAGGGATTTTGAGATTGGAGATCAAGGGTTCCCCTGGCCTCTGGGGCCTCCAAAGGAGCTGAATTGTTTGAGGGCAAAAAAATAAAAAATAAAGCAAGGCTCGGTGGCTCAGCCTGTAATCCCGCGCCTTGGGAGGCTGAGGTGAGTGGATTGCCTGAGCCCGCGGGTTCGAGACCCGCCTGGGCAACTTGGCGAGACCTCATCTCTA